>NW_022196906.1:81673796-81718429 GCF_008632895.1 Mastomys coucha | reverse complement strand
TTTCGAGACAGGCTTTTCCTTTTTTTATAAAAATTAATTATTTTCTTGGTTGTTCCCCCCTAGATGTGACTGTAGTGGGGGCAAGTAGATTCACTTCAATATAAAAGATGGCAGAACAAACTTTTCCCTCAGGTTGTCTTTAAAGAATACTGCTCTTTAACTGTTGGAAACTGCTCCAATAGTATCCTCCATTTCTAAGTTTATATAAGATGTTTGCTATTTAGTGTATGTGCTCCAAACAGTCTTGGTTTACCTTGAAAGAAATTTCCATGACACTTAGCTCCCCTCCTACATTTAGTGTGTGTGTGTGTGGGGGGGTGATATCCCCTTACAGCTGTATTCTGTAGTTTCTTTCATGTATAGAACATGAGATTATATAAACTTCCATTTTTAAGCAGTAATTAACCATAGATGTCAAAAGAGGACTGGACACCCTATTTAAATTTTCCCCATTATATGGCTTATTTCTCAATACTGAAAAGTCCACTGTTAAAATAACAAAGTATCAAGAGACTATTCATAAAAGTATTAGATTGTTATTCTCATTAGTTTTCCCCAAAATTTGTCAGCTGTTGAGAGGAAGGGCGCTAGGGCAGGAGGAGTAAATGGAGGATATCAAGGTTCTGTGTTCTGGGTGACTGAGTAAATGATGGTACCATTAGCTAAAAATAGAAAACACTGGTAGCGAAACAGGTTTGAGTAAGGACTATAAGGAATTTTGTTGGGATTATGTTGTATGATTGACTTTACAAGACATTGCAAATGTCTTTTAAAGAGTTTGGTGTTCCAAAAAGAGGACAGAAATGTAGATTAAGGAATAATGAAACAGGCATATAGATTAGGTTACAGGTCTTGATAAAACTAGCTGGGGGCTACAGGCCCCACTATGTTTGTTGGAACACTTGCTTAGTACTTATAAGGTTCTGGGTTCAGACTCCAATACTTTGTAAAACAAGCATGATGGTACATGCCTGTAATCCCATCACTTGATCGGAAGTTCAGTCATCCCAAGCTGTATAACAAGCCTGAGGCCAGCATGGGCTGCATAAGATCCTTCCACAAAAAAGAAAGGAAAGGGTCTAGTGAGATGGCTCAGCGGGCAAGGGCAAGGGTTCTTGCCTTACAAGCCTGGTGGCCCAATCTCTAGAATCAACATAGATAGACGGAACAAACTTCAGTGTTGTCCTTTAACCCTCACATGTATGCTTTGTATTTATATGCAAACCATATATATCTAATAATAAATAATTTAAAACAAAGGAAAGGACAGAGTGAAGGAGAAAGGGAAGAATTAACTGGGCTTTTTAAAGTATTCAGAGAGTTTTAAAAGAAGACTAAAGATAGACCATTTGTTGGGTGTGGTGGTTTGAATATGCTTGGCCCTTGGGGAGTGGCACTATTAGGAGGTGTGGCCTTGTTGGAGGAAGTGCATCACTGTACAAGCTCTGCTCAGTGTGGAAGAGTCAGTTTCTCCTAGCACAACTCTCAGCTCCTTCTCCAGCACCATGTCTGCCTGCATGCCGCCATGCTTCCTGCCATGACCATAATGGACTAACCTCTGAAGCTGTAAGCCAGCCCCAATTAAATGTTTGCCTCTGTAAGAGTTATCTTTGTCATAGTGTCTCTTCACAGCAATGGAAACCCTAACTAAGACAGTGGGCCATTGACAAATAAAAAATGGAAAAGTGCTGACTGGAGTGGTAGGAATTACAAGAAGAAGAAAAGGTGCAAAGGAAACAATGACCAGGTAAAGGATAATGTCAGGTGTCTCACAAGCCCAGAAAGGACACATGACTGGACTTGGCCATTCAGAAACAGCTTTGAGTCACAAGATGTTGAAATACTTGATGGTTTGCAGAATTAGAGGAGCTGCATCTAGTAGAGCCATTACAGACTGAGATGGTACTATACAAGCAGAGCAGGTAGTGTAAGGCAAGGATGGGATCCTTCAGAGGGATGCGTCCATGAAGAAAGTGAAAGAATAGTTTTTCCCAGCACAGAGACATTGGTTGAGGACCATGAGAAGGCAGCGACTGATGAAATTAGACTTTACAATTGCATCAGGACCTGTCTCACCTTGCTATGACTTCATGCTGATAGCTTATCCAGGTTTCTGCTTGACTCTACTTTTGTAGTAATGCCATCGTCCTGCAGCCTTGTTCACCATTCCTAGGAGACTAAGGAATGACACAGTGTTTTGTCTATATAAGGGATGCACAGGAGTTGTATTTATTTCAACAGGTGTTCCTTATGGACAAAGCAGTGGTGATACTGAAGCCCTGCACCAGGCTTACTGTCATGTAGCTCACTCTCTGGGAGACACAGGAGAACCAAGAATTGAGTCTAGCACTGTGCAAACTGTCAGGAGCTCCATAAAAGATGGTCTTCAAGAAAACGAAGAGTCTTCAAAGAACATCTCTACCACCGAGTCCGGTAAAGGATGACAGACTTAGCGGATGGATGAAGGATGAATAATGGACAGACAGAATTTCTCTATTTACCATCTCTAAATAGTGACCACAGTAAAATATTTTGCATATAGTTTCTGTGGTGATGACTTGTCGGTATTCAAATGTAAAGGGTGTGATCAAATGAAACCATGCCTGTATCAACTCCACAGTTAGAGCTAAATGTAGAATACAGCTCACATTCTAATGTGCCTTGACCAAACTAAGCAGCAAACTTGGCATACATATGTATGTGTATTAATGGTTTTTTGATAGAAAATAGTATTTGAGATTAAAAAGAAAATATATAGCAAGTATGTGTGTATGGTCTGGGTATGAATAATAGAGATTTTATAAATTCAAAAAAAAGGTTCCTGGTACAGTTTTGTTATACATACTTAGTTTATTACATATACCATTTTATTAACTATATGAAGTAGAGAAAATGTTATTTGGGTGAAGATGCAGTATATAAATTAAGCAATTTGGGCATCGGCTTTGGTTTCTAATTTAACTTTTCTCCCCTGTTAGATCTGCCTACAGTAGAGGAGCTGATGAAGCCTATCAGGATCGATTCCTATGGGATCAGGGGCTTTGACTTGCAGCCTATCAGGTATGAGATTTGAGCAATGCCCTGTGTAGGATGGTTGCTTAGCTAAGTAGTGTTTACTGTTTCACTTCTTTCTTTTTCACAGGGAACTTATAAGCATTTATTCTGTGGAATCATTCCTAGTGGATGATTAGTGAAAAATACAGGCTTGCATGTGTCTACCCATGAGCCACTGCTATCTCCATTAAAATTCTCCTGGTACTAAGAGAAAAAGAGCTACTAAGAATGTTGGTGCCATTAACTAGTTCTGATGTTTTCACTGAAAATATGATCTTTCAGTGGCACATGGATAGTCAAATCACTATGAGGAGGAAATTAATTGTATTTTTATGTGAATCATTGGTTTTCTATTTTATTAACCAGTTCTGACTTAGTCACTTCTGGCCATCATCTCACAGGGTGAGCTCTGAGGTCATGGGAGAAATAGGCTCTGTGGAAATCCTGCAGCTCCAGTGTTTGGCAGCAGTTTGCAGGGCTCTCTCATATATCAGGGTAGAATAACAGTCACAGGAACCTGCTGCAGACAGCTTTGCATTCATGTTGCATTTGCAGTATCATATCCTCTCCCTCACATCCTTATAACATATCAGCAGGCATCTTCAGACTCCTCTCTCAAAGAACACTCTGAACTAACGAGCTCTAACCACAGCGCGATGACACCTAACGTACATCACATGCTAACAGGAAGTGAGAACTGTACATTCTTGTGCGTGTTAATTCAGCCCGTCAGCAGCTCTGAATAAGGCCCATTGTTTACCATGGTTCACAGATAAGAAAACTGAGGTCTAAGTTTAAAATAACTGTCCTAGGTCATATGTCCATAATCAGAGAAAACAGGAGGTCTATGTGCTAGCTACCTGCATTGTCTAATCTCTGAGTCCTTGAATCATTTCCATGAAACCATCCAGTCACCATCTTACTTATGTTTCCAGATACATTTTGAGCCCCTACTCTTGCCATGTTCTCACTGGGTAAATCTGCTTGTGATTTCTTGGCCTTGTTCCATACTTAGATAACTGAGAGGAAAATGCCACAGCGAAGCTTAGGCTAAAATCTGCCCCTCGAATGCCGAGTCTGGTCTCACACAGAGCTGTGTGCCAGTCAGCATCTGCAGACCAGAGCCTGTCACTCATTGATGCATGTGGAAACATAATGTTGCAGAAGCTTTTCTTAGACATCTTGTAAAATTATTTTAATGATAAGAATTCTAAAACATACATTTCTATATTAAAACCTAAGGACAAATACCTTCTTTAGGGCAGACCCTGCTTTGGGTTATCCCAGGTATATACCCATAAAGGGAATGGCGGGATCATGCTCGAGATCTGTTTTTACTCTTTGTGATGCAGTATCTTTCACAGCAGCTGTACTGGTTGACATTTCTACTAGGAGTGCACGGAAGTTCTAGTCCCTCCATCCTCAGCACCATCAACTGTTTTCTGCTCTCCACTCTAATGGAACTCTGAGGATTGTCTTGTTTAGGGTCACTGTTGCTCTGATGAAGCACCATGAAGCAAAAGCAACTTGGGGAGGAAAGGGTGTATTCAGTTTACACTTTCATATTGCTGTTCATTATTAAAGGAAGCCAGAACAGGAACTCAAATGGCAGGAACCCAGAGACAGGAGCTGATGCAGAGGTCATGGAGGGTACTGCTTACATGGCTTGCTCAGCCTCCGCTTATAGAGCCCAGGACCACCAGCCCAGGGATGACAGCATCATATCTTCCATCAATTATTAATTAAGAAAATTCCCTACAGGCTGGCTCACAACCCCATCTTACAGAAGCATGTTCTTAATTGATGTTCCTTCCTTTTGGATGATTTTAACTTGTGTCAAGTTGACATAAAACTGTGCATCACAAAGATGTTGTGCTAAGGGAAGTAAGTCAGCCATGACAAACACAAACCCCATATGCCTCTGTGTGTTTGAACTACATGAAATACTTCAAAGTCATAGGACAAAAGGAGAAAGGGGGAGCTGCAGCAGTAGCTTGGTGAGGGGATCTTTGATGCTTGTAGAATTTCAGCGTTACCACTGAAATATACACTTACAAAGTAAAGACGGCAAACTCTATGTTAAATATGTATACCACAAGAAAAATAATAGAATGAGCAGATAGCAAATAAAATGAAAACAAATATAGCTCCATGATCCAAGGAACAATGATTTCGGAAATGTCAGTACAGCCATTAGCACATTTTAAATCTTTAGCAGTCATTTGTCACTTCTCTCTCAGGCACACCTGGCTTAGGGAGGCAGCTCCAGTCAGCTCCACGTTCCATGTTAGATGCAAAGTTCTTTGCTAGATAAAATTTTAAATCTACTTGAGGTGTTTGGTTCTTGACCCTCTGGAACAATAACCCCAAAGGCCACACAGGATATATGCCTCTTGTGAGAGACACTCAGGCACTCTTTGAACTGAAAAGTCTACTGAAACTCTTATTTCTCATACCATCTTCTCAGGGTGAGTCCTATTGCTGATGTCTAGACATGAAGAGAAAGCTCAATGGGTCTTTTCTTTCAGTCCTCTAGAAGAGCCTATTCTGTCCTGAGTTATATGGTTTCTTGTGATAGCCAGTCATAGGCAGTAATAACCAGCACTTTGTATCATTACGTCTTCTCTAACCACCTGCTTATTCCTGTTTCTTTTACTACTCCAGATGTGTCATGTAGTCTGCCTCATGTGAAGTCGTAGATAATAGATTAGCAAATGTTTTACACGAAGAAATAATTACCTCTCTCTAGCCTCTACTATCAGTTTCCTGATTCCTAAAGCCCTCCCATCCTAACACTCAAGCACTCAGGTTCTAAAGACAAGAACTAATAAATGACCGCATCCCAATGCAAGGGAGCAAGGAATGCAGCCTAGTTGGTACCCAGCAAGAACAGGAAACACTTTGAGTTAGCATCTACACAGTTTCTGCTGCCATGAACAAGGAAGAAGCTAGTTATTTCTCCCACTGGTTTTAAGTGCTTTAGACATTTCCAACATTTACTGAGTAGCTGGTCCACATAATACAGAAATTCTAGCCTCTTAAACTGTTCTTCAATTACAAATCATAAGATATTCCTATTTTCAGAACCCTTGTGGCTTACTGGTATTTAACCAAATAGAGGACATTCCTTGAGTTATATTTCTTAGATTTAAAAAAAATACATATAGGAACTTTTGCTTAAATATATTTCAGTGTACCACATGCTTGCCTAGTGCCCATGGAAGCCAGAAGAGGGATTTGAATCCCCTGGAACTAGAGATCCAGGCAGTTGTGAGTCATTCTATGGGAGCTGGCAATTAAAACCAGGTCCTCATAAGAGCAGCAAGCTGTCGCCAGCCCATATTTCTGGCATTTTTAATACTTATCTAATTTTTTTTAGTTCATTAAATGGTAAATGCTTTATTTTTAAATTCTGGAGGTTTTTTCCTTTTTGTTTTACAATTTTTCTATGCTGTGGTTATTTTATGCTTTTTAATATTTATACTTCATGATTCCTTGTTATAAATTATAGTCACTTTAGTCTTGTAGAGATTTATAAAAAAAAAATTTCCGGGCTGGAGAGATGGCTCAGCAGTTGGGAGCACCGACTGCTCTTCCAGAGGTCCTGAGTTCAGTTCCCAGCAACCACATGGTGGCTCACAACCATCTGTAATGAGATGTAATGCCCTCTTCTGGTGTGTCTGAAGCAAGCAATGGTGTACTCAGATACATAAAATAAGTAAATAAATCTAAAAAAAAAAAAATTCCCTACTTCAAGCACATGTTGATTTAATAAGAAATTATAGATAAAAATTATTGTGCTGCATTATCTGAAATTACACATGCCTTGTAATCTAGCACTCAAAGATAGAGTTAGAAGGATCAGGAGTTCAGAGTCATCCTGTACTCAAATGGGAGTTAGAGGCCAGCCTGGGCTACATTAGATCCTACCTCAAAAGAACAGAAAAAAAAATACTAACAGTTACATCATAACCTGTGGGTGGTCTAGTCAGTTGGTATTTGGTCTTGTTGTGTTGGGTTATGACATATTTAACATTGTAACTTCATTTCCGTAGTTACAGCTTAAGTGTATGTACACATGTGGGTGGGTAGCTGAGGAATTTATGCTACCTTCAGTTTATACTGTGCTCTGCTTTATTCTGTAGCCTTCAGAAAGCAGCAGACAGTAAAGAAGCCGAATCTGTGAGCTCTTTACCCCTGAAGATGAACACAGACACTATGTCTCAAGACACTAGACATGTGATCCAATTTCCCCACAAACATGATGAGAGTGTGCTTCTACACAGGACAGCAGGTGAGGGCATGGGCAGCAGCTGCCCAGCTCTGGAAGAGCATTTGGACAAAATGTACCTGGAGATTCTGAGGAAGAAAACATCTGTTAACCCTTCACTATTACCTCAGGATGACAAAACGAACCAGGTAAGATGTGTGTGCTTGGGTTAGTGGGGCTGATGAGTCATCTTCGGGGGCTGTCATCCCTGTGGAAGGGGCGTATTGCCAGAACGTCCAGTCTCCAAGCTCCAGGTACCACCAAAGTAGCGTTCACTTTCTTTCGGAAGTGATTCCTTACCGTTCTCTCCTGCCTTTTCTTTTCTTTTCTTCTTTCCTTCTCTTTTCTTTCTCTTCCCTTTTACTAACGAGTGTAAGACTTGAGTAGTTTCAGAAGTAGTCTCTGCATCACGCATTGCTCATGGCTCATCTTCCTCATAGTCTGCACCACAGGAGAGTTGGCATTTTACAGGATTGTGATTAGCAACTGTGGCAAAATTCACAGCTCATTGTTCCTTCTTTCTGTTTTTATCTTTTTCCTTTATAGGTCCCATGGTTCCAGTATTTTATTTTTACTTTCTATTCTATAAAGCATCTCAATTCTATGAAGTGAGGCAAGGTGTTGCATTAGTTTCTTTATTGTTACTGTGATAAAATACTCTGGGGGGGGAGGTGACTTGGGGGAAAAGAAAAGGATTTGTTGGCTCACAGTTTGAGGTGCAGCCTGTCATGATGGGAGAGTCAAGGCAACAGAAATGAAGAAGACCAGAGCAATGAATCCCAGGTGCAGCAAAGTTCCTTTCCCTTTCTGTGTAATCCGGGATAATCCTGTGTAGTTAGGGATTGGTGGGGAGTCTTTTCATCACAGTCAGGAGAACCTCCCAAGCCCAGCTAGACTGTCAGCTTGACAGTTCACTAACCATCACAAGTATAGCTGCTCTTAATGGACCTTAAGTCCAGAGAAAAGAAAGATACTATTTTGATTGTCATTTCAAAATATCTTCATCCTGGATGTCTTCATTCTGGTAGCCACACAGTTACAAGCTTATTAGTTTGAAGTAATTTGTCCTATGCTAACTTTGAAGATAGGTTTCCAAACCCTGAAATTCTAATGAAGTAGAGAACCTTGCTGTAGTAGTTTGCTCTTCACAAACCTCATTGTTTGCCAGTCACAATCTTGCCATCTGTTAATTTTCATTAATAATAGTAGTTGAAGTTCATTCTGATACTAGAGAGCTTGTCCTTGTTATGTGTAGACTTCGAGGTCCCAGCTTGGTGCTGGGGAAGAGGAGTCTGTCATCAGTAAGCAGGTTCCATGTAAGAAGGCCAGAAGTGCACCTCCTTTGCCTAAAAGAAAGCCACAGAGTGGATTGTACGCATCAGCTCGGAGCTCAGGCTACGGCAAACCCAGTTCACCACTCCAGTTGTTTTCAGCCATTGAAAAGAAAACTACAAAGGAAAATACAAAAACTAAAAATGTGAGATCCATTCCCACCTCAAATCAATTTAGAAAAAAAGGTAAGAGTATATTCTTTTCAAGACTGAATTGGATACATATAGTGCGTTCTTTAATATTCTTTGTTTTTGTGGAGAACTCTATATTCCTTTTAGGATGACTTCAGTTTACATTTTACAGCTTTTGACCCAGGACAATGGCAGTGAAGACAATGAAAAGTAGTTGATGAATATTGAAAATGTGTGTAAAGGTAGACTCACTCTAGGAGGTCGAACAGAACAAGAGGGTCTGCAGAGCAGGCAGAGTGAGCAGGAGGAACCTCGACAGGATCTGTAGTCTAGAGAAGCTGGATCTCAAGGAGGCTCAGTTCTGCCGTTTGCTGTCCACAGGGGAAGAAGCAGGACTGAGATCTGCCTTTTGGTTTTAACAAGCAGGTGGTCTCAGCATTATAGGGCATTTTCCTTGAATCGCTGACTGGGCAAGGCAGATTGAGTGGGAGGAGAGGATGGGGTAGATTTAGTGCTTCAAGTAATAGAACGTGCTGGAGGAAAGTTCTGTGAAAGGCAGGAGATGGCATAGCTGACTTGAGAGGAGGAGTTAAGAGATGCTTTGGGAGCACTGTGGATAAAGATGTTTGCCACTCCATCCTAGCAATCAGTGTTAGTCCTAGAACCACATTCATGCACACACAATATTAAGTAAAGATTTGTAAATTAAAAAAAAAATAAAGTAGCTGGAGAGATGACTCAGCTCCTAGGAGCACTGGCTGCTCTTCCAGAGGTCCTAAGTCCCAGCACTCACAAGGCAGTGCATAACTGTCTATAATAGAATCTGATGCCCCCTTCTGGTGTGTAGACATACATATAGGCAAAACTCTCAAATACATAAAGTTCATAAATAAGTAAATCTTTTTTTATTTATTTAAAAAAAAGAAACTTTTGGTTTTGCTCTTGGTGGCAGTGGTGGCTGTATATGTGTATGCTGTTAGGAAAGACTGAGTAAAAGGAGAAGAATGGACAGTGTAATTAAAGAGTAAGTGCCAGGGTGGTGGCTTTGCCTTAGAAGAACTGTAATGATGCACAGTAGGACTTTATTAGCTGGGAACGTGGACAGTCCTGAGTTCTAAGAAATACAGAGGTCCAGAAAGAGAACAAGCTGCCAGTTGGATAGATGCTGCTATAGGGAGGAAATATGGATCTTCCTTGTGTTTGCTTCATTCCCAGAAATCTAACATGGACTGTCAGATAGCAGTGAAGAGGGAAAGAAGGGACCATATGAAACAGCATGCAGCAGATACTAAGTTGTAGGTTAGGAGGTCGTTGTGTGATTGATGGTAGAACCTAGATCATGCCAGTGTGAGTGAGCAGCTGAGGGAGACGGGCATTAAGGAACCAAAGCCTAGGGCTTGCCAAGACCTAAATATGGTGAAATCATTGCACATGAAGTCCTGGTGATTGAGAAAGGGTCAAGGTGAAGGATGGGTTGATAGAAGAAGGCAACAGCATTTTTATGAGTAAAGTTAACCAATATTCTATACTTGTTTTCCCAATCTGAATCAAAGCACATTACTCATTTTTATACTAAAAAATGAAGTGATGGACTATGTCTGTCTGTTCTTTCACCGACCTTTAATCTCTCTTTAGACTGTTAAGTGTGTGTGTGTGTATTTTTAGGGGGGCTATTGGGGTGGGTGTGAGTATGTGTGTCTTTATTGATAATTTACCCAGAGTAGAACTGTAATTCTTTTGGAGTGCTTAATTGTTACAGGTTGGGGTCCTTGGGAAGCAAGCTGGTGTATAGAAGTGTAGAGAACTCTACTCACATCAACATTGGTTTGAATAAAAAGTCTTGTTGCTTGCCCAAATAAAACTCTTTTCTTTGTGATGTTAGCACTGATCCAGAGTTAAGAGCTACAGCTAGGAAAGGAACCAGTTACCTTCTTTCCTGTTGAAGAACCCAGTGTGACTTTTGGATTTTTTAATATTTATTTTTATTGTTTTTAATTGTGTGTGTGTGTGTGTGTGTGTGTGTGTGTGTATAAATATGTGTACAGATGTCCACAGAGGCCAGAGGCATCAGATCCCACTGGAGTTGAGGTTACAGGTGATTGTGAGCCACCTGATGTGGATTTGAGATCCTCTGCAAGAAAAATAACATGCTCATAGCCACTGACCACTCTCCAGCTCCCTCCAGCTCCATTCTTACAAGATAACACGTGTCCATATTCTGTCCATGGAGTGACAGTAGAGCAGCCTGATCCTCGTGTTTTCATTAAGATTTCCTCCCTGAAACACTTACCTGGAGACTTTTGTTAAGAGCTGTGGCCACCATAGCTTGCATGTGGTTTAAGGAGCCAGTTATGTTGAGTTAAGCACACCGCTGCTCATGACAGAATTAGGTATCTGTTTGTGGGAAGGCAGTGTCCTTGGCTTATAAGGACAGACTGAGAACCGCTGTGTTAGAGATTGCTAAAGCCATATTGGTGTTCCCTGGCTTCGTGTGTTCAGTGTTAGGTATTGCCAATCACTTCCTTCCCATCCAGGAAATATAAAATGATATATTCCCTTTTCCCATGCCACACAAGCAGTAGGTTTGTGCTTTCAAGGTATATTTATTTTGTCTTGTAACCATATTTCTCTCAGTTTGGAGATTTGGTTCATGCTTCTGGTTATTAAGAAAATTGAATGCCTCTTACCAATGTGGAATTATTTTGATATATTTCTTTTTGATTGAATGTCATTAATGTATTGTTTCTTCAGAAAGAGCTTTAGGGTTCTAATTCTGCATAATTTTGCTGTTTGAATTTCATTGTTGTTGTTATTATTATTATTAATTTACAATCCAGCCATTATCCCCCTCCCACATTATCACTCCATTCCCCCTCTTCCCTGTCTCCAAGATGATGCTTTCCTATCCCCAGGTCTCCCCCCACTCTGAGGCCTCAAGTCTCTCAAGGATTAGGCACATCTTCTCCCACTGAGGTCAGACCAGGTAGTTCTCTGCTATATATGTGTCAGAGGCCTCAAACCAGTTGGTGTATCCTGCCAGGTTGGTGGCTCAGTGGGTATCTCTAGGGGTCTAGGTTAGTTGAGACTGCTGGTCTTCCTATGGGTGACCCTCCTCTTCCACTTCTTCCATCCTTTCCCTAATTCAACTACAGGGGTCCCCAACTTCAGTCCTATGGTTGGGTATAAATATCTACATCTATCTCAGTCAGCTGCTTGTTGGGTCTCTCAAAGACCAGTCAATTTTCTTTCTTAGGTAAGGGGGAAAATGCCAACTGATGTCTCAGCTATTAAGAGCCATTGCTGCCCCTGCAGAGAATCTGGTTCCATTGCCAGCACCTACATGGTAGCGCATAACTGTCTGTAACTCCCATACCAGAGGATTCAGTGGCCTGCTGTCCTCCTTGGGCACCAGGCACAAACATGGTTTATAGATATATATTCAACAAACACTTACACCCATGAAAAAAATTCAGGAATGGAAAAATCTGTTGTAAAAAGACTGACAGGCTAGACTTATACATATAAAACCACCTGGTTTTGGCTGTCTGGTTTTGAACAGAGACATGTGCTAGCAAGATACACCTCGACCTTGGACATGGTAAGGCCTACCAAGTGACTGGAAGGGATCACGTGGTGCATCTGCATTCTTTTATGGGTGCTTTAAGAATTTTCTTTAGAAACACATGAAGCACACTGAATGTAATGATGACCATAAGGAAAACCTTTTTATGCCCCCCTCCCAAAATACAAAGATGAAGTCTTTCTGTGAGGAAGTTTTGAATTACTTCTTCTTTTAGCTTTTCTGTATTTCCACAGTCATGGTGATATTTTTAATTATAGTAAAAAAAAATCTATGTTGTTGGCGGCCAGCGTCAACGTTAAAAAAAGGGTTACCTGGAATATGGAGTTAGAAGGAAAGGCAACGGTAGGAGAGAGTTTTCTGAAATAAGGAGTCGAGAGAAAATAGGGTGGCCAAAATTATACCTGTCCACATGGAAGGTTTTATAAAAATTAGACGGGAGTCGTGATCGCTCAGCCACTCTGACCTTTAATAATTCTTTGTTACAAGCCAACAGAATAGGTGAGACAAAACCCATCCCACAAGTTCATCAGCATGCCAGCCCAATCAGTGACTTCTTTTGGGCTCTGTAGAAGTGGGACTTCCGATGTAACTGGAACCAGGAGCGAGGCATGACAAATAGCAGGAGGTGGGCAGAGAGGTGTGGTTATGAGAGACAGGCCTCAAGCCAGGAGGGTTACACTATGTGACCTTTAGGAAATTGCTGCAAACATACAAAATGTGAAGTTACTTATTACTTTTAAGGCAACTGGATAATGCTTATGGAATAATCAGACCTGGTTGCATTTGAATGTGGGCTTTAAGACCCAGCGAGGCATCTCCCCTACATTCCTTATTGCTGACTGAATGGTGGGCCAGCCTCACAATTATTTATACCTTTGAAGATTTAGAAGTTACTGTGAAATCAGAAAATCAGGCCAAAATATAAATTAGTCACATTCTTTTCTGATTTGTTCAATGATGCTATTGAATTATAACAGTACTATTAACCTTTGCATTCAGACTTATGTTAGCTGTTATCATAGTCTCTACATTGAACATTGCTCCATTGATGGTGTAATACCATCACACATTGAGTATCAAAAGAGGGCTCAAGGCACTCTGAACTAAAACTATTCATAATTACCAGCTTTGCTCTTTCTCAGTCATCATAAGTATCTCTTTACTGTAACCATCTTAAAGAATAATTTGCTCAAAAGCGATAAAGCCTTAAAGTCACAGTCCCCTCACATTCGTTTAGCTCCACCTGTCATTTCAAGTGTCTTGGGTCAAAAGTAGATGTTGACTGTGGGTGGCTTCTGGGGACGCAGTGATCATAGTGAAAGGACTGCGGCAGTGTGGTAATCTCAGCCTGTGGTGGTCATTTTACCTTCCCATTGCCTGTCCTCCTACTTATTGCCCATCACTGCTGGATGCACCTCCAACCTCGCGTTTGTGATGTTTTCTTCTGTTGTCTGCAATATTTAGAAATACTATCTGGAACAAAGCTCATCAAGCCTGCAGCTTTGAATAAACCATCCCCTCACCATGAAGGTAGCCGAACTACACCTAAGAGGCCTGAAGACCCCTCAGATGATTCCTTTGTTCAGTTACAGACTGTAGGTATTGAAGTTCATCTTAATATTTAGAATTTTATATCTTAAAATTATTTTAAAACTAGGATATAAAGTATGTGTTAATTGCACACTATATATAAGAAAATATCACAATTGAAGTTGATTAATATACACAAAATATGAAATTTCTTTTCTGTATTCACATTGCTCTTACTATTTCTTTGTAGTGGAATATTATGAACCATGTCATTTCCAGTCTTTTATTTTTCTGTTTGTGTTCAAGTCTTAAAGATACACCTAGTATAATGAAGCAATGCTTCTTTTTTGAAAGGAGCCTTCAGGATCCTACAGTGGAAACAGAGAAAAAGAATTACTAATGTTGAAAAGAGCTCAGGATGCAGAGGAAAAATGGAGGGGTGCACAAGTGCTGATCGAGCAAATTAAAATGACATTCTCTGAAAAGGAGAAGGAGCTGGAGAACGCAATGGAAAACTTAAAGAGGCAACAGGAGAGAGAGCTCTTCAAACTGAACCAAGAGAATTACATTCTTCAGGCCAAGGTAACAAACACACCATTCTCTTCTGCTTTTCCTTTTTATATATTTAAAAACAAACAAACAAAAAACAAACAAACCCATGCTTCTTCCTAAATTCCTTGTCATCCTTGGTGCCTGGAGCTGTTGACAATGTATTTGCCACATAAAATGCAGACTTCGTTCTTGGTTCTCTCTTTACAAAAGAGTGAACTGGAAAGAGGAAAAGGAAAACTGGCTCATTTGGACGATTTTACTGTGTCAGCTGTCCTTTTAAAAACACATCAAGGAGTTCATTATGACCTTCAGGGAAGTGAGAGTTTTAGCAAGAACAGAATGAGCCATGTGTCACCTTGTTTCTGAGTCTCTTCTCCCCAGAAAATCCCTATGCTGACTTGACCATGGTCACAGCACTTGTCAATATGGTCACCCCGGGAGATGCTTTGGGTCTGAGAACCCCTTTATCTTCCTCACTTCATTTTCCTCTGCAAATAAAACAATTCCTCCATTTCCTTAAAGTTAAGTAGCTTTGAAGAAACAAGCAGAAAACAGAGGTGGCTACAATTTGGAGAAACATCTGACCCCGTCACTGGAGAGAGGCTGAAACAAATTCAGAAAGAGATACAAGAACAAGAGACGCTTCTTCAAGGCTACCAACAGGTGTGGTAACAATTATAAAAGTACGGCATATCAAAATACTGCGGTGGTCATGTAGCATTCACATATAAGTAAGGCAATAATTTGACTAGTGGCTTCCCCCTAACACACCTTTTCTCCACCCCCTCTTCCCTCCCACGCTCCCTCCTGTGCCCTGGACTCACTCACAGTCCAGGAGGTCCTCAAGACAGACATGCATGCACTGTCTTGCCAGTTGTCGTGTATGTTTCTTATTAGCCAGATTAAAGTACCTAAGAGCATCAACTCTGATTTAAATAAAAACCTAGTTTTTAATACTAACCTTAATGACTGCTGTGAAAGCATGTGCAGTCCTCTCACCCTTCAGTCTCTATGAGGACCCTTTCTGTCCTGTTTCTCCTCTCTTGTTCTCCATCTCATTACACTTTCTTTTACAGCTATAATCTGAGTTCTGAGCTCTTCTTCATCTCTAGATTGGGAGATTCTCTTCTTTTTTTTTTTTTTTTTTTTTTTTTTTTTTTTTTGGTTTTTCGAGACAGGGTTTCTCTGTGTAGCCTTGGCTGTCCTGGAACTCACTCTGTAGACCAGGCTGGCCTCGAACTCAGAAATCCACCTGCCTCTGCCTCCAAGTGCTGGGATTAAAGGCGTGTACCACCACCACCCGGCGTGGGAGAAAGCATTCTCACACCAGTTGCTCTGAGTGTCTTGCCAGCACATGCTGCCCTCAGTGAGATCCATTCAGATTCTTCATCCCCTGTCTCATTTTGCCATACAGAGAGGGATATTTAAGATTTCACAGACCCATAAGTATGTCTGCTGTGGTCTCAGAAAACATACTTAAGCTCTATGTGCCATCTGCCACGCACTGGTCCCCATATGCTGAGGTAATCCAGAAGTTTTGCTACCACCTCAAAAGCTCTGAGTTTTCAGCATATTCTCAGTGTAAAGTGAGGTCAGTAAATCTAATCATAGATTCATCTGTTCCATACCTAATTGCCTCACTGTTAGAAACCCCATTGGCCCAAACTAGAATTGAGTCTATAGTCTCACTGGGCTTTCTCATCCTTAGCTCAGCAGAGGTAATAGGATGTGTTGACTCCATCTCCATTCTCCTTTATACATTTACACTGAGAAAGTTCAGTTTATTACACTCCTTAGCCATTAGACCCTTCAGTTTAAGGGAATTTTGTCAGTTTTTTTCAAGTTAACATTTTTAGCATTTCAGAAAGAGTTGTGTCTAGATAAGTTGCCTTCTAAGATAATAATGTATGAAAAATATTTTAAATTTATAAAATTAAAAACAGGAAATCTTAAAGACCACTTAAGTGATTTTTCTATTAACATTCCATTTTATGTTATACTGCAATTTTTAACTAAAATCCATTTTTCTGTTTTTAAAAAGGAAAATGAAAGGTTGTATAATCAAGTAAAAGATCTTCAGGAACAAAATAAGAAAAATGAAGAGCGCATGTTTAAAGAAAATCAGAATTTATTTAGTGAGTTGGCCTCTTTAAAGTAAGTTCTTTTCAAATTTTTACCTTTACATGTACTAAACTGTTTCTAAGCATGTATATTAATAATGTGGACTTTTCTTGAAAATGGTACTTTTGGCTGGGCAATGGTAGCACCAGCACTTGGGAGGCAGAGGCAGGCGGATTTCTGAGTTCGAGGCCAGCCTGGTCTACAGAATGAGTTCTAGGACAGCCAGGGCTACACAGAGAAACCCTGTCTCAAAAAAAAAAAAGGAAAGAAAGAAAGAAAATGGTACTTTTGCATCTCTTTTTTTTTAAATTTGTACACTGACTTCCAGTTTCATAACTCATATATTATATATTGAGATGATATTTTTTCTTTTACTAATTGATAGCTGGTATATCCACATGTGAGTTTGACATTGCTTTTAAGAAACTGAAAATAGAGCATTTGTCTTTGTCCATTGATGAGCCTAAAATGCTCACTTATTCCCCAAGCAATGATTTGACTAATAATACAAAAATAAAAAATAAGAACCACAGTATCGCCTTGGCCTTAGGTGATGTAGGAACAGAATAACCATAGGGTAATTATGGGAAGAGAAAAGGAAACAATAATTATAGAAAAATAGAACAAGAAGAGGAAGGAGGAGAGGATGTGAAGGGTATGATCTCATGGAGCCTGGCTTCACTCTGCTGCCACCAGGGAGCTCTACAGCGTAGAGCGCTGCTTCACAGCTTCTGCATAGCTGAGCAAGGGAATAGCCCCAGCCCTGGCTGGCATGTACCTGGGAAGGAACTTGGAGTGTCTTTCAGGTCGGTGGCTGTTATTTGGCTGAGGTCATTTGTAGAGAGAAAGAACAAAAAACAAAACAAACAAAAACCCAACAAAACCACCAGTGAGTTGTTTCTGTCCAACCCTCAGCATGGCACAGAGAGTAATCAGAGCCTGCTTACTAATCTGCCGGGTGCTGGAGGGACAAATGCTGAGCCTACAAACATGGACAAGCTAGGCTGTTGCCTTCTACTAGGAAATGACCCTTTACTGCCTCATTTCACATAAATGCCCATTACTCAGGATGTTACCAGAAGATTCGCTGACCATGAATGTTAATGAATGCTAATCATATTTATTAACATTCTCCCTCTTTTGGATGGCTTATAACATGAAAAGTGTAGCCACTAGAGAATGCAGCATATACTGTCCTTTCATGTAAAATAAAAGTACACACCCTACAGTAGACAGAATGACAGATATATAG
The DNA here is from genome assembly GCF_008632895.1 of Mastomys coucha. Classification (NCBI taxonomy): domain Eukaryota; kingdom Metazoa; phylum Chordata; class Mammalia; order Rodentia; family Muridae; genus Mastomys; species Mastomys coucha. The sequence continues at coordinate 81,700,604 of NW_022196906.1, read as the reverse complement.
ATTGGTAAGCAGAGGGTGTGTGGCTGTGTGTTTTATTGTCCCTTTCTCCCAGTCAGTGTGGCCCCAAAGCAGGTGTGCTAATTTGATTCTTGAAAATACTTACATCTTCTTTCCAGATGTTCCTCATAAGGATTTCTGCAAAGATCCAACCTGAACTGGAGCTATACCTCAGTTAGCAAAGTCCTGGTTCAGTCCCCACTGCACATGCAGTGGGCCTGATGACACACACCTGTAATCACAGCTCTCTGGAGGTCCTCCTCAGCCATACAGCAATCAGAGAGCAGCTCGAACTACGTGTGACTGAGTTAGATACTAGATAAGGAAATATCATTATCTCCTGGCTTCTGGAAAGTGCTCCAGAATCCCAAACCGAATGAACTTCCATGGTAAAATAGTCTATCAGATGATTTATTTAGAACATCAATGCTGTATTATATAGAGTTCTTGAGAAAGTATCTGAGGTCCGACTGTGTTTCAGTTTTATTTGTTTCCGTGTACAACCTTGGGGTTTGTGTTTGTCAGAAGATAGGGGTAGCAGCAGTGAGGCCAGGAGGGCACAGAAAGCTCTAGAAAATCAGCACTCAGTTTTCTGAGACACTTCCATTCTCTGAGAAATAGGAGCAATGATTTTAAATTTCAATTAAACCAAAATCTTAGGATTTTTGTTCTTCTAAAGTGAAAAGTATAAGCATTTACTCCAGCACCTTCTCATTGACATGTCTAGTGATCTTATGATTTGAGTTCACTGCACCTTCTTGTTGGCGTGTCTAGTGATCTTATGATTCGAGCTCATTGGCAATAGTTTGTATTAAAAGGGGTACCTTGGTTTCTTTTTTAATCAGAGAACAGATGCACAAAAATCATTCTCTGTCTCAAGCAGTTGAAAATACAGAACCCACCAAAAACCAGAGTTTTACAGACCTCCTAGCAGAATTACGGGCAGCACAGGTAAGTCGTATAAGGATTTTAACTATTGAGATTAGTAAAGTTATCTAGAAATTTCAGAATGCATAAAAAACTAATATGTAAATAAAATTTATTTGAAAATTAAAGAGTATCTAAGATTAGCATTAGGTATTCATGTGACTTTAATACACAGAAAACCTTGGAAACTGGTTTAAATGGTTCCTGCTCTATAGTACAATCTCTCCTCAGGCATTTATCATACATAGTCACATCAGAGGCACTGCATTTGGGGCACACATATACTTCATTTCAAATAAATTCCCAGGGCTGAAAAGCTGACCTAGCTGTTGGTAAGGAGCATGTACTACTTTTGTGCCCACACACGCACAGGCAAACACACTCATGTTTACACAATTAAAAGTAATAAAATTTTTTTAAAAACTAAGTGTAATACATATACTGTATGCTAACATAGGAAAACACTATGGAGGTAACTGCTAGCTTTTAATGTTAGTAACTTTTTACCTATCTGCCAAGGTGCTCAGAGCACATCTAGATGGCAGACGGTGTATTACAAATACTTGTATCCTAGTTACCCAGGGTAAAGGTGGGGACTCATGTGTCAGTTGGTGGTCTCAGTTCTTAAACAACAGAATCTAATCATAAAGTCCTTTCCTATACCTGTATCTTGAAGGACACTGCCTATGTTCTCTTCAAGCAGTTTCAGTGTTTCTCATTTTCTCAGTTTCAGGGTTTCTCATTGAGGTTTTAGATCCATTTGAACCTAAGTTTTCACAGGGCAGTAGATAGGGGTCTATTTTCATTCTTCTACATATGAACATCCAGTTTTCCCAGTACCATTTATTGAAAAGGCTTTTGTTAGTGTGTGTTTTGACATCTTTGCCAACTACTAGAAGGCCCTAGTTGTCTATATCCACATTTGGATTTTGTATTTGGAGCCACTGGTCTACTTGCCTGCCTTAGTGCCGGCAATGTTCTGTTTCCATCACCATAGCTCTGTGTAATTTGGGATGGTATTCCCTTCCTCATTGCTGTGTTTGCACAGAATTGCTTTTGCTGTCTGGGATCTTTTGTGGTTCCATATGTTTTTTATGACTTTTTTTTCTATTGTCATAAAGATTGAGATGGAGATTTTGAGTGGGACCACATTGCATCTGTAAGTGGCTTTGGTAAAATGGCCATTTTCAAAATATTAATTCTACTAACCCATGAGTGTGTCTTCCCATTTTCTAGTGTCTATTTCTTTTCTTAGAAGTTTAAGGTTTTCGTTGTGTTCCCAGTGACTCACCACGGAGGGAAAGTCATATTTTCTGGGCAGAACCCCCTCACACCTTGCCTTACATACCTTGCTGACATACAGTGGTCTCTGTCCCTGCATCTAGGCATTCTAGGATGTTCCTAGAGTGGCCTTCCATCTAACCACTGAGTGAGGCTGAAGTCAGTCATACTTCAAATTCTGAAATAATTGTAGTGAAGTAGGCACCACTAGACAGCATGTCTAAGTCAAACAAAAGGTGCAGAAAGATACAGGGATGCTGAAGCTCAGAACCCCACTGAAGAGATATCCATGGATCACAGAGATCACACATTGTTTAATGAAATGAGTCTAAGATATATATAAAATCCCAAATTACATGATGTTTTATGAATACATTTGTTTTATTTTGTGAGACTTAACTTTAAATCATAAGATAGTATAATAGAGCATTTGTGAGAATTTATAGTTTTATTACTGATTACAAGACTTCAGAAATTTTAGGTTCTCTGTGTGTGTGTGTGTGTGTGTGTAGAGAGAGAGAGAGAGAGAGAGAGAGAGAAAAAGAGAGAGAGAGTTGTAAATGTTAATTTTAATATAAATGTATGTACTAAATTAATATGGCAGCTGTTTTTCTTTATCCTAGCTAGTTCCGCAATAATGACACAGAGACCAAGATTTACTTTCAAGCTTCACCTCAATGCCTGGGCAGTCACTTGACCTACCTTAATCCCCTAAGCTAATGTGGCTAGCTCCCATCCAGAATCCCCTCAATACCTGCAGTTAGAGCCTTCCATACTTCAGCTGAGCTCCTATGAACTCCTTTTGTTCCTCCTTGTGGCTTAATATGTGTCTCTCTTCCTCTCTCTCTCTCTCTCTCTCTCTCTCTCTCTCTCTCTCTCTCTCTCTCTCTTTCCTCTGGCTGGCAGAAGTTCTGCCCTATTCTATCTTCTGCCCAGCCATTTGGTAATTACCTTTTATTGACAAGGCAAAGAATAAATCACAACAATTGTTTACACAAACTTGAGATAGGAGATTTTAACATAAACATTACCATGCCCTGTCTATAGTGAAAGAAGAGATGAGGACAAAGAAATTAGCATTTGAATAACACAGGGATAACCTTTACACAGTGCACAAAAATATTAAACCTACAAAAAGCCTTATACTATAAGTAGTGGGAAGAGTCAGTACACAGATGAGTGCCGTATAAAACAGAGGTGCAGATCTGTGTGGGTGTAGAAGGGGTTACTAGGAATCCCTTCCTTGCTATGAACTGAACTCTAGGATTAAAGTTGTATGCCACCATGCCTGGCTGATTTTGATAACTCTTATATCATAATTACATAAAAGGGTTGATCATTACAATAAAGGTTAAGGGGCTAAAGAGATGGTCCAGTTGGTTGAGACCACTTTCTACTCTCAGAAGGTCATAAATTTTGTAAACCAGAGGAGTGGACATAGCCCAAGTATTGACAGAAGTGTGGAGTATAAGGTATTTGGGGATTTCTTTCGTTTTTTAGATTATTCATATGTGTATGAGTGTTTTGTCTGCATGTGTGTCTATGTACCACACACCTGCCTGGTGCCTATGGAAGCTAGAAGGCATCGGATCCCCTGGAACTGGAGTTATAGATGGTTGTAAACTGCCATGTGAGTACTGGGAGTCAAACCCGGGTCCTCTGGAAGAGCAGCCAGTACTCTCAACCACTAAGCCATCTCTTCAGCCCCTTAACCTTTATTTTCACGTCCAACCCCTTTACGTAATTATGGTACAGAGTTATCAAAATAAGCCAGGCATGGTGACACAGAACTTTAATCCCAGCACCTGGGAGGCATAGGTAAGTGGATGTCTGTGAGTTGGAGTCCAACTTGTTCTACCTAGCGAGTTCTAGGCCAGCCAGGCTTACATAGTGAGAACCTGTCTTTAAAATGATAATTATCATCAAAAAGTAAAAGTAAAATTGTGCTTTTAGGTGAATAGGTAATAGGTCAAGTAGCAAGTGCTGAGAAGGAAATACAATTGTGCTTTGAGGTGAAGGAAAGCTTACTTTCATAGAAAGTGGCCAGGCAAGCTCTTCCTGGCTCTTCCTTTGAGCAGTCATGACATGAAGGGACAGGCTACCTGGCAGAAGGATAAGAAGTGCAGACCATTGAGGTAGGAGTGCTCACTGGGTAGGGGTTATTCAGAGAACAGCAAACAGGCATCCATGGCAAGAGGGAACAGGAGATTTCTAGTAGTCAGCCATAGTCACGGCTGAGTTGTGTAACTCTGAAAGTCATGGTTAAAAATGTGTGGCTGAGAGAACTACCAGCGGGTTCAGCTTGAGGAGTGCGACCAGTCCTGATAGCCTGTCAGGACTGAGAGGGAGAGCAGTGCTTACTTAGATGTAAGGTTCTTGTAGCAGTCCAGGTGAGGGCTCACTGACCGTCAGTGTGCTTTGAACAAAGAACACATGAGGATAGTAGAGTGGTGTCTCCCAGTGGAATGCAGGGAAGAGTAGACCCAACACTACAGACTGTGGGAAGTTACTGATGGTCCAGGGGTAGAGTACCCTCTGTCCCTTTTAGATTAAAATATGATCTGAAATATAGGAAATATTCATGGCAGTATTTTTGATGGGTTGAGTCAAGGAACAAATATCCCATGATTTATTTATTCATTTGAAAGTAACCTACTTTTGTATTTCTTCAACTATCAAGAAAGAAAAAAACCACCTAATGGAAGATATTAAAAGACTAAAGCAAGACAAACAAGCTCTGGAAGTAGACTTGGAAAAAGTGAAGAGAGAGAGGGACCAAGCCAAAGACCAAATCGCCTATGCCACAGGTGAGCAGGACCAAAACTTTCTCTGTTTTCTGGTTGTTTTAAGCATGAGTACAAATAATAGAAACTGAATGGTATCATTAAAATACTTACCCTGAAAGTAACTTGTAGTCTTTGAAACATTTTTAAACTTAATATGATATAAACTTCTTATTTTTAACAAAAACAATTGCACCATCAAGGGAGAATCATACATTAATTGAATGTATAGCTTTGTTTTGAATTGTTTAGAGGCCTGTGGTCTTAGCCTGACTGAGAACTTCCTGACGGCAAGGCTAAAACGTGCTCTGAAGTATTTGCCACATGAACGGACAACACTGCAGTATTTTCTAGGAAGTGAAAGGACACGTGGTATAGCACCCACCAGGAAAACTGCCAGGAGAAAGATAAGAATGAACAGAATTTAATGGGGCCAGGGACGGGTCGTGCAAACACTAAGAGTTTGAGAGAAGAATGGCTTTGGAGCCCACCCTGACAGTGAGATTTGGAAGTAAAGGAACAGAGAGGGCTCAGTGTACCTTTAGCACGTGGTGATGGGGCAGCAGAGCACAGGCTGGAAAGGTCAGGAGGGCTTCACACCAGTCAGTCTTCTATCTGCAGTACCTTCAGCTTCAGTGTGAAAGCTATACAAAGAACCGTTCTTAAGTGCTTATGAGAATATGATGTTCTTTCTAATCTCTAAAGCAGAAGAGAAAAGCTATTTTCAAGAATTAATTTTGAAAGTTCAAAAACCTTTTTCATATAAGTTTGTGCTAGCTATGATAATACACTTTTATTTGTGACTATAGATATTCCTTATTATTCCTGGAATCTATTCATTTTCCCCTGAAAACAACTTGATTTTCATAAGTCAGTGGAAAACAATCACACATTTCGAGATAGCCATCCTTGCTATGAACTGGGTTTGGATTATTTTATTAACACAATCTCTTGGCTCCATTACTAAAAGACTCAACTAGACACTGATCTATACATCATTTATTTTTGCCTTTTGTTTCTTCATAATGCTTTCACTCAATAGACATTTTTATTTATAAGTACAATTTTGTTATTGCCATATTTTGAAAAATTACTATCAGGTTATTGAGCCATTTTATCATGTAGGTGAAAAATTATATGAAATAAAGATTTTAGAAGAAACACATAAACAAGAAGTGAGTCGTCTACAAAAGCGGTTACAGTGGTACGCGGAAAATCAGGAGCTTCTGGATAAAGACGCAGCTCGTCTCAGAGAGGCCACTGAGGAAGCCGAGAAGCTGAGGTTAGAGGTGCGTTGGCACAGGAGCCAACTTGCTGTGGTGTCACTCGTGGACCTTCCTGTCATGGCTCCCTCATTGCCCTGTGCTTGTGTCCTGTACTAGAGATGAATCCAGGGCAGTGCACTTGCTCTGCCATTGTGCTGTCTCCTCGGCTCCAACCCTGGTTCTCTAGGTCTGGATTTATAGCTAGTTTGGGTTTTGGCTTGACTTTAGATGACTTGTCTTTTTAGGTAAACTGTAGAAATATAGTAGTCTGACCCACAGGGGCCTGCTGAGCACCTCCTCTGTGCTGCTCGCTCAGCGAGCTGACTCCCCTAGCACACAGCATCTCTAGACTCAGGCCACTTGCTGCCTTGTCCTTGAGTTTTCACTTGCCTCACTAACTCTCCTCCTCCATCAAAACTCAGCTCAAGTTTCTACTCTGAGAACTTCCTCCCACACCCCTACCCTGCTCTGGCTTTCTGTAAGTAGTTGTTGGTTGCTAGCACTAGCTAGCGCTCAGCTCTCTGGCAGGTGAATGTCTTGTAGGTTTACTTGGTTAGCTTATCAGCCATCCGTTTGTACAAGTGCACAGACCCAGCTTCTCTTGTTTGCCCACATTTCCTACAGCCAGTGCTGCACCTCAGAGACACTCGGAAAAGGGATAGTTCAGTCAGGGTCTGTTATGAGTTAATTAGTGAGTTAATATTATACCCCTCCTCTGCACACACTTGGTGCTTCCTGGTTGTTATAAATATACTTCTTACCTTCTCACATTCTTCCTTTGTGGACAGATTGAAAAACTGAAAACTGAGTCTGGGAGCCCAGCTACTCAGCAGAGGTTACGCTCAAAGGAAAGAGCTCTTGATGCCAAAAGAATTCAGGATCTGGAGCGGCAGGTAAGTGTTAAAAATGTTTAAAAAATTACTGAAGCACTTTTAATATATACGGTTCATTGTTTCAGGATTTCCCACAAGACATAATTTATGAAATCCTTAAAGTGCATCGCATAGCCCAGGGCTTAACCTGCAGAATGTTAGACTGAGTTTCTCAGTAGGAAGATGGGAACCTATTGATGACAACCTTCTGCCTTCCAGCTCTAGTCAACTTCTAGAAAGAAGGAAGCAGAAATTGGAAGCATTGGGTAGTAAGGTTATTTCCTGCTATTTGGAAGGCTGAAGCATTAAGATCACTTGAACCCAGGAATTTAGGACAAGCTCAGGCAACATAGCAAAATCCTTTCCCTCTCTCTCTCTCTCTCTCTCTCTCTCTCTCTCTCTCTCTCTCTCTCTCTCTCTCTCTCTCTCTCCCCCTCCTTCTCTCTCTCTCTCTCCCTCTCTCTCTCTGTTTAGTTTTTTAGGTTTTTTTGTTTGTTTTCGAGACAGGGTTTCTCTGTGTAGCCCTGGCTGGCCTCGAACTCAGAAATTCACCTGCCTCTACCTCCCAGTGCTGGGATTAAAGGCATGTGCCACCACTGCCCGGCTCTTTCTCTCTTTAAGAAGAGAATTAGTCCATATCCTGAACTCCCCTACCCCACCCCACCCCACCCCAAAAAAATAGGTGGGAAGGGAGTACAAGAAGATTTTAGAATTGGGAATGTTGCTAACATAGGTAATATTACAAAGACAACACTGCACCAAGAACATCCAGGTCCCAGTCTCCTGGCCCTCAGCCTGAGACTTGCTCCTGCTGGGCATCACAAGTATTCATTTTCATGGTCTGTATAGCAGGTCTATTAACATTCCTTCTGTGAAGCTTCTTAAAAGGAAGAATTTTGTTATTGAAGTAGTTTCGGAGGAATACAGTCAATTTTCCTTCTATTTTTAAAGCATTGTATATGGCATTTATATTTATAGCTAAATATTAAAGTACAACTTCCCAGCCTTTGATGAGAGAATAGGACTTGTATAATCTCCTGATTCTTAAACAGACAGCTATTATTTCATCACAGATCTGAGACTGTGAGGTCATCACAGAGACAAGTGGTTTTATGAGGAGGAAAACTAAGTAAAAATTCAACGTTGTTACTTTCGCAGGACCTTTCTGGTATTAAGAGGTATGACTTAGTAATTTGGCTGCAGGGCAGATAACAGTCTATGATAACAGTGGCTTGAAGAGTGAGAGATACTCTGTAGTGAGTGTAGTGCAGAATTGTACTCAGTGTCTTCTTTAAGAGAGGGCATGTCAACCTGGACTTGTGAGAGTAAAGAAATGGGATGCTTACCATGTGGGTAAGACTTCAGATGGTGGGCTGGGGAGAGGGTTCACTCACCAAAGTGCTTGCCGTGAGAGTGTGAAGCCAAGTTCAGTCCTTAGGACCTCCAGGCAGTGTCGGGCATGGTAGTAAGAGGTCATTTTAGGGAAGGAGAGATGACTCTGTGGTTCAGAGTCTAGGTTCAATTCCCAGCACCCATGTGGTAGCTCACAACAGTCTATAACTCTAGTCCCAGAGGATACAGTTCATTCTTCTGACCCATGTGAGCCCCTGCATGCACATGGTACTCAGAGAAAACACTCACACATGTCCTTGGCAGGGAAGGCCTGATGTCCTAGACAGGCAAGTGCTTAGGAAGCTCTGTGTCTGTGACAGTGCGCTGCCTTCTCTCTGGAGATCTGTGTTTTCAGCCAATACATATTAGGAGTGCTGTCACACAAAGGGGCCAGTGGGAAGAACAAGAGCTCTGTAATCCAGATTAATGGGGATCACATTCTAACCAGGCATGCCCTTAACCACAGTGCTATACTGTGTCTCAGATATGCATTATTGCATGTTAGTGGGCTAGGGAAATGTTTAAACAAAGACTGTTGGGTTTAATATGTAATTTATAGAATGATATGGCCATAGAATATTTTAAAGCAGGTACAGGCACTGGCACCTGTAATACCAAGCTGCAGTTACCAGTAGAGTCTGTGGTGTGCTTCAGGTGACTGAAATGATCACTGTGAATTGAGCAGGTCAGATATTAGAAGGTAATTTTTTGAAATGCCTGCATCCTGTGCCTTTAATTCAGCATAGAAATAAGCTGGAAACATTCTTAACATGACTGGTATAGCGTTATCTAAGCTTATTAAACTGCTTTACCTTTATGTCTATTTGTGAACTTACATATGTTCAACACACTTTCATAGGTTAAAGAAATGGAAGGGATTCTGAAGAGACGGTATCCCAACTCTCTACCTGCTTTGATACTGGCTGCCTCAGCAGCTGGTGATTCGGTAGATAGAAATACAGTGGAGTTTATGGAGAGAAGGATAAAAAAGCTAGAAGCTGATCTGGAGGGCAAAGATGAAGAAGCAAAGAAAAGCCTTCGCACCATGGAACAGCAGTTTCAGAAAATGAAGGTATGTGTGAGGTAGCAGAGGTGGAGCATGGGAGCAGGGAGGTCCCAGCCCTTACATTTGCAAAGTGCTCTGAGCATCCTTGCCCACCAGGGTGATGCCAAATAAAAGAAGTGTCTAGTTCATCGGGTCTTCTTGAGCTCCACCAGCAACTCCTTTCTATTCCAGACAGAATAGTCAAGCACGGGATACCTTTATGTACCCCTGTTGGTATTAAGAGTCAGAAGAAGATAAGTCAGAAAAAGTAGATTGAAACACCTCTGCTGTATGTTCAGAAGCAAAGGAGAGAAGACCCTGTTGTTCCTGACACATCTCCACTGAAGTTCATCTAGTCATGGGTGTGGTGAGGAGATAAGGCAGAGGTACCCACTGCCTAGGAACTTCTTACTTTCTGGATTTTCCATTCTTCTGTGGAACAAAAATGAATCAAAACCTAAATGCCAAAACAGAGCAAGGATGAACCAGGACGTGGCGTATCAGCTGTTCTTCTCCACTGTAGCCCAGCTTGACTTAGGCAGGTGCTGCTTTGTGAGAGTGGCTTCCCCTAGCTGTGTGAGCTTCAGTCTTTCATTCCTTTAGTGCTGCTTTGCAAGCCTGTTGCATCCAGTGTTGCATCTGACTAGTTCCTTCTTGTATTTTTTGTAAGCATTTACCCCAGCTCTATCAAGTTCCTCTTGCCCCAACTCATATCTTTGTCTATATGTGTGTGCATATACTCTCCCCCACACACTTATCTGTCTAAATACATGTGCACATACCCTCCCACACACACATCTCTGTCTATATACATGTGCACATACCCTCCCACACACACATCTCTGTCTATATGCATGTGCACATGCCCTCCCACACACACTCTTTAAGTGGTCATTCTGGGGTACATTAAGGGTTTTGTGTGTGCCAGACAGACCCTCTACCACTGAGCCACAGCTACCCCATGCATTTCCATGTTTGTTGCTACTCCTCGAGCACCTTCTGTGTAATTACATTAAATATCTAGATATGTAATAAATGCTTTAATCAATTAACCATATGTACCTATGTATATACCACACAAACATTCAACTAAATAATTATAATTACTGTTTAAAGTTCACTGAACACATAGGGACTCTAGTGTGAAGTCTTACCTACACCCCGTTTCGGTGCCTGTAAGTCTACATACATTAACTTTTCTTCTCTTACAATCCCCTACCCCATTCCTCTCCTGCTCTTCCTCACATTACCCGCCACTTCTTTTTCTTGTTTCTGATTTTTGGTAGACTACAATTCAATAACCTTTGTACACTGTCATGTTCCTAAATAGCCCAGTGTCTGCTTGCCCTGTATTTGACTCATCCATGAAGACAAATGCCCTGTCTCCATGCTGTCTTCCTGCCTCCTCAGGACTGCAGGCATCAGCTGCCTTGGCCCTATCCTGTGTCTTTACTACAAGTGTCACAGGACGTGGCAGCTGTTGTGCCCCTTTCCTCCCCAGACCACTGTCTGGTCGAAAGCACAGCCTAAGGCCAATAGAACAGAGCGCAGCATTTAGTATGAAGTTAGAGCTCGGGAGATACGCATAAGTGAACAGACATTGGTACCTGATGCAAATAGAGTAAACTTTATTATTTACATTTCATTTTACTCTAGAAGTCCATTATAAAAATTCTAAGCTGTTGTACTCTCTGTTTTGAAGAAGTATTGTTCTCAGGAGGTAGAAGCAAGAAGATCGGTCACAAGTTCAAGGCCAGCATGAGCCTCTCTCAACAAAGCAAAACAAATGGAAAACGTACCATTTCTTAAACACTTGAATACCTCCAGCTGCTTTCTATGTTTATCCTCAGAGAATGACAGCTTGCATGGAGGAGCAGCAGCATAGGTTAACATTAACGATTAGCTTAACATTGATAAAGTGTCAATACTATTACTTCAGTAAGCCTCAACTAGGTTTTCCTTTTTGACACAAGGTCTCATGTATCTCAAGCTGACCTTAAGTTCACTGTGTAGCCTCAACAGATAAAACTCCCAATCCTACTGCCTCTACCTTTCAAGTTCTGGGGTAGCAGACCTGGGCCACTACACCTGTCTCTTAAACTTATTTTAAGATTTAAAACATTTTTGATTCGTAAATGGGCTTTATAAGCACACATTACCTAATATATATGAATCCATTTTAAATGATATAGTTACACCCGTCAAAGAAGACCTCAGTACATCAGATTTTCAAAGAAAATTGAAGACATAAGAATATGTCAGTGAATATATGAGACAAAGGACTCATAGGAATACATTAAAGCATGGGGTTTCACTAAGTAATGATGTGTTTAACAGGGTTTTAATGGAGTCTGAATTCTTTCCTCAGATTCAGTATGAACAGCGGCTGGAGGAGCAGGAACAGCTGCTTGCCCATAGGCAGAAGGAAGCTCCACAGAACCAGCACAACAGCTCATCCAGGCTGAAGGCCCTCGAGACAGAGCTTGGGCACATGAAGGAAGCTCATCAGATCACTGTAAGAAAGCTGGAAGCTGAAATAGATGTTCTTAAACATCAGAATGCTGACTTAGAACACAAGAAGAATGACAAAGAAGATCAGGACCTCCAGTCCATAGAGTTCCAGGTAGAGCAGGCGCAGGCGAGGGCAAAGCTGGTGAGACTCAATGAAGAGCTGGCAGCAAGGGGGAGAGAGATACAGGACCTTACAAAGACTGTGGAGAGGCTCCAGAAGGAGAGAAGGGTGATGCTGTCCAGGCAGATCCCCAGGAGCAAAGAGGAGACGGCTGCCAAAAGGCTGAAGAAAGAAGTTTTGCACCCAAATAGAGGAAATGTGAATGCTTTCCCTGAAACCCTGGATGACAAGCTGTATCACCCACACACCTTTACTGACTCTCATTTGTCGGAGGTCTTACAAGAAAACTACAGGTTGAGAAGTGAGCTGGAGGGGTTGATTTTAGAGAGAAATAAGCTGAAGATGGAATTAGAGGCAGCAGTATGTCAACTTGAAAACTCTATGAAAAGGTAAAGGTTAAATTGTTCATAGATACATGGGAACGCAAAAGTGTTGGGTTTTTTTAATTAGGAGGCATATTTTGTCTATAATAGCTTCACCTTGAAACACATTCAAAACTAGATTTTTAAAAACTGCAGTTGATTGACTGCTAGAATGCTTGCCTCCTGTCTGTGAATGCCTGAGTTTGATCCTAGCTCTACAGAAACAGTGTGTGGTGCATACACGCCATCCTCACGGTCAAGCACTATAGAAGCAAGAGGGTCAGAAGTCCCAAGTCATTCTTGGCTGTGTAGCAAGCGAGAGGCCAGCTCGGGATACATGAGGCTGGTCTGTTTATTCTATAGTATGTACAGCAGTATGTGAAGATAGAGGATTCCAGTGTCGTGACTTTCCTACTAGATAAAACACCAGATTTTGATGGCCTGACACCTCTATGCCAGTGCAGTCCATATCTAAGGGGTGCCCAGCAGGATCCCTCTCATTTACTCAATGCCCATCCTTCCTGAAGTCTCCCTCCCCTGCCCACTGCTAACTGATTCCAGCTGCCAGTCAGTTTTACCTCCTTGATTGCTTGAGTCTACGGTCTAGAAGATGCTATATGTCTATAATGTTTGTTCCCACCTGGACCACCTTCCTTTCTGTACTCAACAGTACATCATACTTGCCCACTCCATCATCCTTCATTTCTCTCCCAATCATCTTGCTTTAAAAATAAATTAATAATAATAATAATAATAATAATAATAATAATAAATATTCCTTAAATATCCTCATAGTCATCTGGTTACTGTGCACTTCAGTAACTCCCAACTTCCTTAAACTTCAATACCAGCTTTCTCTGCATAGTATCTAAAATCCCATGGCCACTCTCGCATCCCATGGCCACTCTCATATCCCTCTGGAACTCACTTGCCATGTTTCTTTGTTTCTCTTGCTCAGTTGTATTTGGAGTTCTGCTTCCTCCATAGAACCTTTCTTGGCAAATCTCAGAAGATTGCTCACCCCCATCACAACTCCTACAAACCATTAACTGTCACCAGCCTTGTAGCTGGCAAGGAGCAAGGAGAAGATCACACTGCATTTGCTGCATGCAGCTACCTGGATCCACTCAAGCAGGATGAGCACAGGGACAGCGGCCATGATGACAGCAGTCACTAAGTCACCATGGTAGCCACATACTGGACCCTGTTTCTCCAGTACTGAATCTAGTTTAAAGGAATTGGGGGAGAATAGCATTCTTTCCTACAAACAATTTGAAATTCAGGTTTGCCATATAAGGTTTCTTATAGGAAAGTTGTCATAGTGCTCTTAGTCTGTTTCTCCAACATGAGAAGTCTTACTAGGCCTGGGTTGAGATTCTTCTTTACTATAACTGAGTTGTTATCAGTATTTTGGTTTTTATTCTTTTCCTATAACATTAACTATGTTGCTTCCTTAGAGGAATAGCAAATAAGCAACTGTCATCTTAACAGCAGTGATTTGTCACCTCAGCAAAGAGGCAAATGAATTATCACATATACAATACAAATTAAGTAAATAATTCTTTGTCTAAGAATTGCCATAAAATTTTTGTATGCTCACAATATGACACTATCCGTGTAGTCATTTGCATGCCCAAATATTTGTGAGCTACCAATAAAAACCATTGAGGATTTTAAAGGTTAATTAATGCTTTACATTAATGCTCTGGTTATCCAGATAAGAACCCAAGCAAGAAATCTGGGTGATCCTGAAATCTGAGTATGCCTTAAAAGACAGAATGATAAGCTTTGCTTGAAATCCAGGCAGGTGAATTGGAATGTAGGAGTCCCTGGGAGAATATAGCTCCAGATAGAGGAGAGAGTAGAACTCCATTTGGGCTTGACTTGATCTCATGATGAACAGTTCACAGATCTGCTCCCTCAGTGTGGCCTCTGAATGTCACTTTTCCTAAACTCACTCTTACAACACCTAGAAAATGCTCTCCTGTAAATGATGGGGAAGCTCGAAGCATCCTGTTGAGCACACCTAGTGTGTAGCAAATAGTAACTCCCTTCTGCTGCTTCCAGGCTTCGGATAAAGTCTGGGCTCCCTGAGGTACATGAGTGAGAGCCACTGTACATACTGTCTTGTGTTTGTTCCACAGGGTCAAGGATGATGCTACAGCACACATTGCGTCCCTCAAAGCATCTCATGAGAGGGAAGTAGAAAAACTCCTTTGCCAAAATGCAGTAGAAAATTCCTCTTCCAAAGTAGCTGAACTGAATCGCAAAATTGCAACTCAAGAGGTAACTGGTCTTTCTAAGACTTTAATGGTGTATTTTTAAGACTGCTGACAGAATATGATTTGACGTGCAAATGTTCTAGCCTTGTATTTTTTTTCAGGCTGATGATACAAATGGAAAATAATTTTTGATTTAATTTTTATACATATAAAAGGGATACTATTACTATATATTTAACATTTTACCTTAAAATTATGCACTGTAAATAAGTGTTTATACAGACTGGTCCCTACATTTCTCAGATCTTCCTCTAATGGGCAGTCACAGATGGCTGAGGTATGTCTAGCTGACTAGGGCTTTATCACTTGGGCTTGCCTGTTGACCTCACTCCCTCCACTCTAAGTCCCCAAGTCCCAAAACCCCAAATGCGCTCTTCCTGCTCATTACCATTTCATCATAGAACAAATAACAACTCCAGCCAGTGAGGCACTAGGGATAAAGTAATGAATGAACAGAGACACACAGCTCCAGCAGCTGTGATAGAAAACTGGCCAGTCATCAGCAGGTCCTGTGGTCGCTGTTCTCCTCCTTGGATGACAAGGACTTTAAATATATGAGAAGAGCTGCCAGGTGGCTGTTTTCTGTACTGTTAGGCTAAAAATAGAACTTTGTACAACATAGTTTAAAACAGTGTCTAAGAAGGGAAACAAGCATGGCGAATGGAGCTAAGTGTTCCTTCTGCTCCTCAGCCTTCCTAAAGCTTCTATGTTGATAAGACAAGCTTAGGGGAGACTTCAACAAGTCCATGCCTTCCTATCATCTCTCCCACCTGTAACCGCTTCCTCCCCTCGTAATTAACAAAAACAAAAACCAAACAAACAAAAAACCTTCATTGATTCACATTGGGGAAATCTAATAAGGACAGGATACTAAGAATTTTTTAAACCACTGTAAATCATCAGATGCAAAAATGTTGTTATACCTTTTGAGAAATGCCCCATTACAAAGAGGTGCATGTTGAAGCACTGAGAGGATGGAATGCAAGGGAGTCAGGGCAGTTCCTGTAATGTGTGAGTCATATTTTAAATGCTTTCTGAAGGATTTTTCAAAGTAGCACTCCAGGTAGCTCTGCGTATCCTCTCCGGGTGTCAGACGGCAGCTGGCCTTGCACCAAGGTGACTGCAGAGACAGTCTGGGACAGTGAGAGAGTAGTGTTGTAATACCAGAGTAACACACATAATGTATTTTCCTGAGATGATAGATGTAATACTGCAAAATACTTCATGGAAGTTGGTGCCATCCTGTCGTTATAACGGTGAAGGTCTAGTGTCCCAGAGAAGAGAACTTGGCACCCCCATGTTCTTAGAATGTTTGATGGAAGTCTGTTCATGGAGTCCAGTCTTTATCTAAAGACTGAAATTGAAATTTTTAGTTCACAGATATTATAACTGTTAGCTTTAGTTAATAACCTTTTAATTAAGAAAAAACTAACATCCTACTTATTCACAAAGTAGGAAGCTAATGCTGTACATTTTCAAAGCTTACGTTGTACAGAGGTTTACTTCTAAAGCTTTTTTCAGTCCTGAGTTGGCTTTCTTATATGATCTACATAGTATTCAAGGAGGAGCCTTACTAGCCAAATAATTCTCTGACCTGCTCAGTTTCCAAGATGCTGAGGGCAGGTGCATTCAGGGTTGTATGGCTGGAGATTAACTCCAGGTGTCCTAATTCCTTAGGTACTTCTAAAACATTTCCAAGGTCAAGTTAACGAGCTGCAGGGTAAACAGGAATCACTTGCAGTTTCTCAAGTTCGAGAAGAAATCCTACAGAAACAGGTAAGAAGTAGCCAAAATACTGGATTAAATACATTTTCTTAGGGATATCATTGATGTTCATATTTATGCATAGATTTTTTTCTAATAAATGCACATACTAACATGTCTTTGTCACATATAGAAAATTCATTAGTAACTTAATATAAAGTCTGCTTTCTAAAATGTATTCAGTTTAGAAATGAAAACCCAAATCTGTTTTAATAAGACTCACACAGTACAAGCCTCATGTGACTTTAATCGGTAGGTCTTGTAGCTTTACCATGCGTACTGCAAGGTTTCTTAGCAAAACTTTTAACAGGCCACCCCTCAGGATCTAGAGTCCCTCCCCAAAGGCCAGAGACATCAAAGGCATGGCTGCTAAGGACATGGCTGCTGAGGGCGGGGCTGCTGAGGACATGGCTGCTGAGGGCGGGGCTGCTGAGGACATGGCTACTGAGGACATGGCTGCTGAGGGCGGGGCTGCTGAGGGTGGGGCTGCTGAGGGCGGGGCTGCTGAGGATGGTGGTGTCTATGGTGACTTGTTTCAAGTCACTGTGGAAAGTAGGCAGACTGAAAACAGACCTACACATGCAGTCGGTCACAGCTATCCCTGGGGAGGACCTGAGCAGCACCAGCCTAGCAACAAAGGCCCCAGAGTGGACCCACAGCCAGAACACAGAATGCTATTTGCCGATCTATCCCTAGTCCCTCTCATAAACTTCCTGACACAAGCCAACATGTCTCTCTAGCTGGCAGAAACCAGGATTCTCACTAGTCCCAAAAGCCAAGCTATCAGAACATGAGAATACAAAGGAGAAATGTATCCATTTACAAAAATTGTTAATTTCCCAGTCCTTTACCCTGACTTGAGTAGCAAGGCTTGTAAGGCCTGATGTGACCTCTGCCTGTGAGTCTCCTCCAGCAGATGGCAAAGTGGCTTCTCAAGCCTCAAGATCCACAGCCACATGCCACAGACATCAAAGAAGTAAGCTTTACATTTTGTTTTCCTTTTGATGATTGAAATTTGTAAAGGAAGAGAAATGAAAGACTTTACCTTACCCTTTCATCTGAGAATCCAGCCATGTGGCTCATGCTTGTAAGCTTAGCACTCTGTAGACTAAGGCCATCCCAGGCTACATAGAAGGAGGAAGCCTTGTTTCAAAAACCTAGAGAGAGATAGGGATGGGTGGAAGGGGTAAGGGGTTGATGGATGGATAGATAGATAGATAGATAGATAGATAGATAGATAGGGAAAATTGGTTTTAGTGAGAATGTCTATGTTATACTGGCTGTTGCCAGCTCCCCTAGGATCCCATCCACGGGTTCCAAGAAGAGTTGGGTTCCCAAGAAAGCCTTGTCTGAGTCTCTAGAAACTGTCAAGGAAAATAATGTCCATCAGTTCTGTGAGTGCTTAGCTGGAACAGGCTCCTCTAACAAACAACAGATTAATTAGATTCAAGAAAAACAAATAAGTTGATTGGCACTCACAGTACTGAGCAAGCAGGAAAAACCTCAGTAGAAAGTGCCTACGCAGTGGCTTGCTGCCTTCAGCAAGTAAACCTGTGTGGACACAGCAGGACACAGAAAAGCCACTGGTAAGAAGGAATAAATGGAAGAAAACTTTCAGAGTGAGGTTTGATTTCAGACTCATCTGCTGTCTTCTTCACTGGGCTGATAGGAGCCCAACTGTTGCCAGTAAGAGATGCTCCCGTAAACAGAAGAGCATACATGGAGAGCTGTTTCTATTTGCTATGCCATGGTGGTACATGTTAGGATTTAGCTTCCTGCAACACTGACTGTCATTCTACTGTGTCATCAGGTGCAGTATTATTAGGTATAGGCTTCTCTGGAAAACCACCTCTGCTCATTGGTTGAAGAACCCTTTGATTTCTAGGAAATTAAAAAAAAAATACACACACACATGCACTTCATTGCTCAGGAAACACACAGAATCTTGTTAGCCAAAATCATTAAGCTTATAGGATATCACTGAATTGAAGTAAAGCTTTTAGAACAAGTAATGGCTGGAAATACATGTTTATGTTTGCAGGGCCAAAGAACAAGGTCAGTTTTAACCAACTTATCTTCTTGTTACTGACACAGAGATGATTAAGGCAGTTCTTAGTTTAGGAATAGCCACGATATATGAAAATAGAAAATATTATTTTACTGTTTTCCACTGTTATAAAAGCATCTTGAGGATTGATAATTTATCAAAAAGCATTCATAATGCAAACATCCAAGAACATCATGCCAGTAGCTGATGGAGCCTTTATACTACATATCCCATGGTACAAGACACAAGGGCAGGAGAGGGCCAAACATACTTTTCTAATAGCCTATTTCCAAAATAACTCAGCTGCTCCTTTGCTAACAATTCCTGCCCACTCGTGAACTAGGGAGGGCACATGGAGAAATAAATAGCTGCAGGGTGTGTTAAAGCCTGTCCCTCTAGGACTCCATAAGCCACTGTCTGCTTATAGAGATATGACATGCTCTGAGTGTGGACACCTGCTGCTTCTTATGGAGTTCATTTACTGGAGCTGCTGTAGCATTGCTAATATCTGAGGCATTCCATCTCAATTTGAAGGGAAAATGAACTGTTCCCACCTCTAAACTCCAGGAATTATCTAAGCTGAACTAGTGCCATGATAAGCAAGGCAGTGACAGAGCTCAGCTTCTCTCAGGAGTCACAGTCCTGTGAGCTATTACCTAGCATGCAAAAGCAGCTCATTCATGTAGTTTACTGTGTGTTCCAGTTGCTCTGGGAAAAATTAAATCTCTGTTATTTTGCATAGCCACAAATAAAGGTACACTATACACTCTTAAACAGTGGTCAATTGTATTAGACCTTTTGCTAGTTTGTATTGGTCCTTTATCAGGACCATCAGAAAGCTGTGATTTAGACAATAATATAGTTGAAGCAAGTATCCGCAGTGTCCTTGGGAATTCACCTCCCTCACTTAAGATACTAATGCCAGGGGTCTGAAAGGGCTTTTTATAGACAGCATGTTCGTCCCAAGCCTCTGGACCTGAGAACATCCCCATCCATGTATGCAGCTTAGGACGTTAAATAGTACAGACACAAGCCCTCACAGAACGTAGAACTACGTTCATGAATCTGCAGTCTAGACTATGGGGGTGCTCATGGGCAATGCTGACACAGTCACTGGCAAGGAAATCGCAGAGGCTGCACTGTAAGATCATCTGTAACAGAATCCAAATCATGTACCCAGCTGATACCCTATAGCACATCCAACTGGATGAAAAAGAAGAAACTTTCCTATAAAAGCTACTCCCAAAAATTGAGGAAGACAACCACATTGGGTTCAGTGACACCAATACCAGAACATAAGAGACATGAAATAGTATACATAATTTTCCAGAATTCCCATTTTGAAAGAAACTTATAAAATACTTGAAAAATAATTCAAACTAATAATTGTAAGAAAATTCATGCAAGAGACTATAGGAAACTAGAACAAGAAATGAGAACAATTCCAAATATGAATGAAAGTTTTACCAAAGAAATAAGAGGAGGTAGTCTATGAAGCCAGTGAAACACCATTACGTGAACCAAGGTCTGCATGGTGGGAGTTGCAGAAGGAAAAGACACAAGCATTAAAAGTCTGTTTGATAAAATACTCAGCTGTTTTCCAAATCTTCTAAGAGATCAAAGGATCCTGTGCCCCCTCCCCCCCAACTATGTTCAGCAACCACAAAGACCTTCACTGGGGCATGTTACAATCAATCTGTTAAAAGTAAAGATGGAAAATTCTAAAATTCTGACTATTCCAAGATAAAAGCATCAAACTACCAGGATTTAAAAGAAATCCCAGTAAATAGAAATATTTCTGGTGGTCAGTATTTCTGGTGAACTCTTTAAAAAATATATCTGTTAAGGGTGATTTAAAAGAATTCAGTAAAGTTTTAGGATATAAAAGTCAATATACAGGGTCTAGAGAGATGACTCAGCAGTTAACAGCACTGGCTATTCTTCTAGACCTGAGTTCAAATCCCAGCAACCACATGGTGGCTCACAACAGTCTGTAACTCCACCTCCAGTGACAGTCTACATGAAGCTTCTTAGCCCTGAAGTAGAGTTAACTATTATCAATATAGCTGAGCCTTTGGTTGACATTATTTCATAGCTACTGAGCATAGGCTTATATGCTAATATTAGGTGTTAGAATTAGAAGCTATAAAAATCACCTGTATCCCCACTGCTGTTACCCTCTTTCTCACTCCCACAGGGGTACAAACTGTGGAGGTGCAGTTATTTGTGTGTGGATGAATGTGATTTTTAAATTTAAAAGTCTGTTTTTACCTGAGTGTATTTAGATAGAGTTTTCTGTTGGTACAGCTTCAGTAGCTGTTTCTTACACCATTAAACAAGACTGACAATAATCGAAACAAGTATGTATTGTTCAGTCTGAATGGACTGTGCTAAGAACATGGGTTAATTTACTTGATGCTAATCATATAACCAAGGTGTGAGCTCTGTTTTTCCCATTATAAAGGTGAAATTTATACCAAGAAAATGAAATAATTTTACCTTTGTTACCAGCCAGCATACAGAAAGAAATGCTAGCACTGAACCCATCCATAGTAGAAAAATGGAGGTTCTAGAAATTCTGAGGACAAAGAACAGTCTCTTGTGGATCTTAATTTTGTGGCTCAGACAGTAAGCAAGTATAAATGTAATAAGCTGAGGCTGCTGTCTCAAAGGTTTATCACTAATGTACAGTAGATTGTCAGTCATGTTCTTTAAGATTTCATCCAGTCAGTGGCATCCGCTGTAGGAATCCTCCCACCCTGCAAGTCCTTGTCCTCCTTAGAATTCTCATTTACTTTTGGCTTCCAAAGATCAGGCATGGGCTACAGGTATTGTGTTGCATAGGATGCAATGACTTAGGATGAAAAATCATTTTCCAACCATAAAAAGTTGTTGAGAAACTAGTGATGTAGCTCAAGAGATAAAGTGGTCACACTGGGATATGTGAGGCCCCGACACACTCCCAAAAATAAGTTTACAAAATTGGAATATTTGACCATCCATTCTGTATATCTCCATCAGTTTTTTGTTCAGTCATCATGCCTGCATCATTATATTTCCCTAAATAATTTTTAGTAGTCATTATATAGTGTATACTACGTATGTGCCCAACATGAGCCCCTCCCTAAGCTTTCTCAGACCACCGTGGTTCAGGACCACCTGTTTCTATGGTAACTGCAACACTGTCAGGATGTTGTCTCCCATTTAAGACACTTAGATTGCCTCTGATTTAATTTGTGTTTGTACTCACTCTTCTTCTTACTAATTTAGGGAAGATGGAGGAAGTGGTACTGTTATTACTAGATAATAGGTGTTTTATGTAAAACGTGATTGAATGTGTCAATCTGTCCATCTTCATTTTCTTATTATTCCCTATAGCAATTAGCAAAACCAGATTTCTGATAGAACTTCCTACTGTATGATAGGAAAAATGCAGTTAATTCCTTCACTATAAAATCTCTCAAACTCCCTCCATTTTATTCCTAGTACAAAAAAAATAATCATTTTCTCTGTGGTGAGAAAATACAGGTGCTACAGTGACTAACCACATGAAGGCAAGGACTATGCCTTTGTCTGCGTCCTGGGACCCTGAAGGAGCAGTCAACTAACACACATACACACACATACACACACGCATAAACACACACACATACACATGCACATACACACACACATACACATGCATACACATGCGCACCACCACCACCCCTGCCATTCTCTCCTGGCAAGCAGATCTTTATCTGTGGAGAAAATTACAAACATTATAAAGTGATATAGGGGTCATCAGAGAATTAGAAATAAAATTGCCGAGTTCTTTCTGTGCATTGAACACTGCAGTGCTGCCTGACTGCACTGTATGTTAACCATAAAGCAGTGACTAACACATTAAACTGAAGAAAGCACCCAGCTCACTTAAGCCCCATAACAGTAATGAGAGGAAGGTAGACCCCATCTGGAACCAATTAGAATGGAAGGTCAGCTCAGCTAGAATTACCCTTTACTTCTTGGGTATGAGAATGGAAGCTATTAATTTGTAGATGAACTGAAGATGCCAATTGAAAAATCTAATACAAATAACCTTGATTTTTGAGATTATCTATTTGAAAATAATTGTTTCCTTGTGATTGCGGTTTTTCAACTCCTACTTTAATTTTAGATTACAAAACTCTTGGAAGAATTGAAAGAAGCCAAAGAAAACCACACACCAGAAATGAAGCATTTCATGGGCTTAGAAAGGAAGATCAAGCAGATGGAGATGAGGCACAGGCAGAGAGAGCAAGAGCTCCAGCAGGTAAAGCAGGGGTGCGTGCGTGACTTACTGCAGCGCCTTGTGGGTAAAGCAGGTGCTTGCATGACTTACCTTGGCACCTTCTGGGTAAAGCAGGGGTGCGTGCGTGACTTACTGCAGTGCCTTGTGTGTAAAGCAGGGGTGCGTGCATGATTTACTGCAGTGCCTTGTGTGTAAAGCAGGGGTGCGTGCATGATTTACTGCAGTGCCTTGTGGGTAAAGCAGGGGTGCGTGCACTACTGCAACACCTTGCCGATCTGTGGCTTTTCCATCCCTACCAAAAATTTCCTCCGGTGTTTCCATTGTCTTGTTTTTTAATTTATATATTTTATATATATATATGGATGTTTTGTCTTCATGTATGTCTGCACTCTGGAGGAAACATCAAATCCCATGGGACCACAGGTATTATAAATGGTTGTGAGCTTTCGTGTGCGGGGACGACCTCTGAAAGAACAGCCAGCGCTCCAACCACTGAGTCACCTCTCCAGCACCCACCCCCTCATTGTCTTAAGAAGGCAGTAATCCTGTCAGCTCAGGGCCCCATCAGTACAACCTAACTTAACTTATTTCCTCACTCCAAATATAGCCACACCAAGGGTTAGAGCTACAACATGGTAAGACATTCAGCCCGTAATAGGTAGTGAGAGATTTTCTAAACGTTTGGAGACAAAAACATATATTAAGCTTCATGGTTGGTCTGAGTTCTCCCCAGGAGGCTCCGAGTATACCGAGGTGGTATTTATTGTCCTCCTCTTTAACACTCTTACATGTTCCTCATTTCCACTATGACTTAGAACATTAATGTGAATCTTCATATTTTCAGATAATACAGCAAACACGCCAAGTAGTAGAAACTGAACAAAACAAGGAAGTTGAGAAATGGAAAAGGCTTGCACAGTTAAAGAATCGGGAGCTGGACAAGTTCCGAACAGAGTTGGACTCCATACTAGATGTTCTGCGGGAGCTGCACCGGCAGGGGGTCGTGGTCCCCGTGGCTCTTGCAGGAGAAGAAAACACAGCAGGGTTTTAGTCGGAACTTGGATCTGAGTGACCTCATTGGAAGACAGATGAAACTGTGCCACTGTCGGGACCACACAGCCATGTGAGACCACCACCAGAGTAACTTGTCAGAATAAACTACCATGAACCAACAAGGAAAGAACATACATCTTGATTTATCTTACTGAAAACCATTATTAAACATTTGAGATGACTTGTGAGCAGGTTCCATAGTGTCAGAAGACCATGACAGCAAG
Organism: Mastomys coucha; assembly: GCF_008632895.1. NCBI lineage: Eukaryota > Metazoa > Chordata > Mammalia > Rodentia > Muridae > Mastomys > Mastomys coucha. The sequence continues at coordinate 81,676,408 of NW_022196906.1, read as the reverse complement.
GTTTACTGTGAAAGGGCTTGCTCCCAGGCCACAGCAGAAGAAGAGAGTGCACATCCTCAGCACATTTTATAGATTAAATAACTTCGCGTTTTCTGTCAGACAGGAAGTCAGCTCATGAAACAGGTAGATGAATGAGAGCCTCGTGCTGGGGACAGTCTTGTCAGCTGTCGACTGAGTGTAAAGTGTCCTCGGGAGTTTAGATGACAGTTGTAACTTCTGTACAGGGAAACAGCAAGTTCTCAGGGGCCATTTGCACCTGATAGAAAGTGACAGGTGACAGCACAGTTTGATGTGTCCGTTACTGGAGGGCAGGTCTGTAAACGACAGTCGGGATTTTTGGCAGCTCTTAAGGATATAAACAATACACAATGTTTTTCCTTTTCTATTGAAAAAAGAAATATTATGTCCATTAGAAAAAACTAAAATGTGCTTAAAAATAGCTAGTTTATTTTATAATCCCATTTGTGAAAGTAGATCAGATGTGTGTGATTTCTGTAAATGAGAGCTACTGCCAGTGTGTTTGCAAGTGTCTCTCTGGAGATCGAGCTGTCCATGGAGATGCACTTGGTATCTGCACTGGGTACTGCTGGTGACCTGTGTGGAAGAAAGAGGCAGGGATATGATGACACCTGAACTCCAGACAGTATGACAAGAGCTGCACAGTGAGTTGTAATCTTTAGTCAGTTAAAATGTAAAAAGAAACTGTGAACTAGGTCTTTAGAGTATATTTTACATTAGTAGCACATCTTGATTTAGGTGACATTCCAACTGCCCATGCCGGTAAATGCAGTCCTGAAATAATACTTGCAAAGTAGGATGTTTCATAAGGAACGGGTGAGCAAGTCTTAGTGAACTCATGAGCAAAGGTCGTGAAGTAAATCACCTGTTAAATGGAAGTGCAATTGTCCTAATGCCAGCATTTTATTATGTATTTTCTTTCTGAGAAGGGAGTAAAAAAGCATTATCACTTTCAAGTTTTTCATGTACAACATTTCAAAGTTGTAATACAAATTTATTTTATCATTTAGGTGTTTTGCGTTTATCAGTATACTTGCTTCTGAATCCATAGTTTCCATCCCCCTTCTGACTGGGTCTGTATGTGAGCCATTAAAAGAAGAAAGCTGGTTCTAAAACACAAGGGAAACATTCGGAAAAGCTCAGTGTTGACTGGGTTAAGCCAGGTCCAAACGCATCATCTCTGTGTCTGTACATGGGTGCCCTACACTAATGCTTTGTCTGTACATGGGTGCCCTACACTAATGCTTTTGCCTTGAGGAATGGGGATTAGTATATCCAGGAGTTGTTGCAATCATGCTGGCCTCATCTACCTTAAACATTCTCGCCTTGTGAGCTGGGGCTGCTGGGGCTGTTTAGAGAATGTGCAAGAGAGGTGGTGTGGCTTAACACAGATGCCTTTTAATGAGCTGATGGGGTTCGAAGGGTCCTGTATGCTTCCTGTGTGGTCCATAAGGATCTATTTCTCGTGTTGGGTGGAGGCATCTGAGCTTTATTGACAGATGGGTTTGGAGACTGAGATGGGCTAAGAGGATGAGGGACTGACTAGTGACGAGCATGGAACACAGTTTAGGATAGGGTGCCTGCTTGGGAGGAATGTGATCCTCCAGCTTGGAATGACATGGAGTAAAGGCTGCGATGGAGCTAAGAGTGGAGCTGCTAGATTCCAGTGAGCTCCTTCCTTTTTGACAGTACAGGGAATCTGGCCCAGAACGCCCTGTATGCCAGGCAAGGGCCCTTGTTTTTTGTTTTGAGACAGTCTTGCTTCATGATCCAGGTTTAACTCAAACTTAAATCCCCCTGCCTCAGTCTCCTTAGTGCTTAGGGCTGTGTATCACCCAAGTGACCTTCTGAAGAGTACTTGGTGGTAGCGGGTTTGGAGACAGGATCTCAGCTAATCTAGTGCTGCTATTTGAACCCAGGGCTTTGTGCATGGTAGAAAAGTACTCTGTTGACTGAGCTACATCCCTAACTTTTTGAGCTCTTTATTCAGAAGTGGATCAGCTGTGACAGCCTTTCAGGAGATTAGTAATGGGATTAGCCTTGTATTGGCTGAAATATTAATGACCTCCCCTAGGTGAGGTCTCCCTGGTAAGGCAGGTGCTGAGCCAGACACAGCCCTCCTTTAATGCGAGCCAGAGAGCCTCAACCATGGTGGTGGTTTCTACACCTGTAACTGGGATTTTAGTCCCAGCAAGCTCCCGAAGGTGATATATAAACCTACAAGGAGCTGTGAGCTTTCTAATTTAGACATGTAAAATCCAAGAGATTAATATTGAGAAAATAAAAAGCATATGACATATAAAGGAACAGTAAGTTGCACCACAGCAAACATACTGATACACGCTCTCAAAAGCAGAGATTTCAGATAAAGAGCTCATCGGGCTGGGGATGTAGCTCAGTCAACAGAGTGCTTGGCTAGCCTGCACAAAGCCTTCCCTGCTTCAAATCCCAGCACTGGGCTAGATGAGATCCTGCCTGAAAACTAAACTTTGCATTGCAAAGAGTTAGAAAGGGCTCTGAACAGTTGGCCAGCCTGGTCTACAAAGTGAGTTCCAGGACAGCCAGGGCTACACAGAGAAACTCTGTCTTGAAAA
>NW_022196906.1:81589093-81673786 GCF_008632895.1 Mastomys coucha | reverse complement strand
AAAGAAAGAAAGAAAGAAAGAAAGAAAGAAAGAAAGAAAGAAAGAAAGAGAAAGAAAGAAAAGAAAGAAAGAAATTTGGAGACATTTAGGGGATGTTACCATGTAATTATCAGTTAGCTAATAATATACAGCAGGTGTCCAGGAGTCCACTGTGCCAGCCTGCATATTTAAGTGTGCTTTATAAGTTTTTTAAGCAGACAGCTTCCTGTGGGACATTTTTTTTCCCATCCTAGTAACTGACAGGCCCATTTGGATTAATTCCAAATAATCACCCCATCAGTTCATAATGCCATGTCTCCATTCAGTGCCTGAGAAGCATTACAGATCCCCTCCTCCTGACCAAAAGTAACACGGGCAGGGCATGTTAGAAAAAATTAAAGAAAAAATATATGCGACTGTGTAAGAAGAGTGATGCTCTGCCAGGAAGAGCCAAGTCCTTGTTGCCTCCACTGTCCTTCTTTATGGTATTTTAAGTTTTAAGAAGTGGCATTGTAATTATTCTCTGCCCTTTAGTATTGCAAATTACAATAAGAAGCAATTATAGTCCTTGCCTTGCCCTTAGCCCATCTCCTGCAAAACTGGAGTGTTACCAGGAACACGGAAGATAGGCACTTGATTAGGTCATCCGGGATGACCTTCACGCCTCCTCATAGTTTCTTAACTCTAATAGTTTCACGACTCTTAAGAGAAAACTCATTGCTAAAGTATCCCAGGAGTAAGTGGCTTCAAGGCAATGACTACTCTGCCATAGCATTTTATACAGTTGCATTAACTAAGCATTCTCTATGTAAGATCTGGGTTTTGTGAAACAGCATCTGACTGTGTGATCCAAGATGGCCTTGAACTCCTGGCGTTCCTCCGATCTCAGCCTCCCAAATGCTGCTATTATAGGCATGCCTTTCTGGATTTAAAATCTAAATGCTGTGGATTTTTCAAACCATTCACTGAGATTGTATTTAGAGCAAAGTTCTACGGATGCTTTTCTCTTCTGACACGTGATAAAGCAGCCCTTAGGTAGTCGTGATGCAGCCCGTAGGTAGTCGTGATGCTTTTTGAAGGATTAGTGGCGTGATGCTAATAAATAGGATTCTCAGTCTCCCCCAGAAGTGGTGAGAGTAGAAAGGAAGACAAAAGAGAAACATTGATACGTGAGCTCAGCTTTATGCTCACAGGAGAAATCATCCCCCAGGTACTCACAGGTCACAGAGCATGGCAAGAAGGCTGACTCTCATGCAGTGATGCGACCTCATGTGGATGTAGTCAGTGTAAATAGTTTAAGCTCCACAAAAGGCAGGCTCAGCAGATGCCCATGCTGCACATCACTGGGAAAGATGACCAAATTCCAAACAGCAGCAGGCTTCCAAGAGCAGGGGCACACCAGCAGCTGCTCCCAAAGGAGGGCCAAAACAGGACTAGGAAGAAATACAGCAACTCAGAGGCAGGAACCAATACCCTTGTAGACAGATGCTGTGGGTATTATTAAGGACCAGACTGCCGCCAAGATTACAGTGAGGAGAGAGGATAGCCCTAACAAACTGGTTAGAATTCGGGTATTTAGCAATACCCAAACAGTATCCTGTTATTCCTGAAATTTCAGTAGCAGCCACAAAGACAGAGAAGTTGAATAATGAAATAAACAATGCTAAATATGTTAAGTGTCCCTAACATGCAGGAAACTGAAGCGAGGTCCTGTCCTTCCTCCCAGACCCATGCTCCCAAGACTCAGACTCCAAATACATTTACAAATACCTTGGCCTAATGGCTAGGCTTTACTCTAACTAGATCTTACCTTAGATAACCCATTTATTTTAACCTACATTCTGCCCCGTGTCTGGTTACCTGTGCTCAGGTACCATGCCTCCATCTCCATCTTCTCCAGCGGATCTTCCAATGCCTGGCTCTATACCAGAATTCTTTTCCCTCCTGGATGTCCCACCTTCCATTTCCTGTCTAAACCATAGCCCATAGGCTTGCTATTCTCTCTCCAGGAAATTGGCTGTCTTGTGTAACCCAAAGTGGAAAAGAAATAAGGTAATTCTTCATGGAGAAACAGACTGGTAGATACCCAGCTAAGGCCACATTGACCCATTGAAAGAAAGAGTCTAAAAGTAGAGTTTTAGGCTTAGCATATAGAGTTTACTGCTGTGCTACCATGAACGTGCCCAGTCTTCTCTGATCTTGGAAGCTTGGCATCGGGCTAGGTTAACTCTTAGGTGAGGAGAGCATATCACCACAAGCTATAGCCTTGAAACCTGGTCGAATTGCCAACCTTGAGCTTTGAAATTTATTGGGCCCTGTGACCCATGAACAGGAATTTTATACCCTGTATCTTAGACTTGTAATACCAAGGGACAAAAAATGCCTTCTAGTTTTCCAAGTCTGTAGATGGAGATGACTTTCCCCAAGACTCGCTGACATCTGGCTTAGATGGTTAAAATAATGACACTAAGCAGCTTGGAGTTGATACTGCAATGGACTGAGACTCCAGCATTCTGAGGTAACTATATTTTTACATGGAGGATGATCTGGGCCCAAGAAGACAGGGAAGGAAGGCTGCTGGCTCTCAGTATGCCCATATCTCATCTCTGGAACTAGTTCTGTGTTACCTTTCATGACAAAAGGGACTTTGGCAGATGAGATCAGGAAGAGATCTAACATGAGTTATCCTCAGTAATCCAAGGTAACCACAGAGTCCTGGTAAGAAGGACACAGGGCTGGCTGTCAGGGGCAGAAAGCAAAAGAAGAGGTTACAGTGACCTGAGGCCATGATTCAAAGATTGAGCCACCTGGAGAAACTGAGGAAGGCAAGAAAATAGATTGCTTTCCAGAGCCTCCCATGTTAGCTTTCTCTGAAAGAAATGAAGGAAACGTGTATTTGGGCTCATGGTTTGGAGACCTCAAATCCATGATCATTTGATGCATCCTTTCTGGGCCTGTGGCAGTAAAGCATGACAGGAAGTGACCAGGGAACAGAAGGGCCAGCAACAAGATCCAGCTTCCCGAAGCATGCTGGCAACTAAACATGACCTCTATGTTTCTATCACTTCTGTTAGTCCATCAAACTAGGAACCCATTAACTAATCCACAATGAGCTCATAGCCCTTATGATCCAATAATGGATTAGATTCTGCTGGGATTCTTCCTACCTCTGGTCATTGTTATACTGGGGACCAAGTCCTCAACCCATAAGCCCTTGGAGGATAGTGCATATCCAAACCAGAACTTTTCTAGATGGAACACAGCCACATTAATACTTTGTTTTGAACTATCTGGGACTGGTTTTAGACTTGTGCACTAGGATGATAAGAAGTTCGTGTTGTTTAAAGACATGGTCTGCCCTAATTTATTATAACAGCAATGGACAATTAACTGAGAAGCAACATCCCTGCTATGCACCTGTAGCCTGCTGGGCTGAACAGAAGTTCTTGGTCTTGCTCAGAAACCTTGTGTCTACTGGAAGCACTTAGGGGACTGAGAAAGCCTAGCCTCTCCACTCTTAAGAGGTTGTAAAGTATCAGTTTTTCGTGGTCCTTAACATTTAGTACTTAAAATTACGATACACTCAAGGACATTCTTCCTTCTGTTTAGGACTCCAAGTCCTCTTCTGCCTAGTTAACTTTGAAATATGGTATCTCTCAAATAGCTTTCATGCATAATTAAGTAGTTCATGATTTACATTTATATATAAATGTATATATGTAGTTGAAAGAATTATGTTAATACTCATGCAAGTTAGTAAGATCAATCTTGTTGCATTGTGCAAAAATATACATGAAGGTAGTATGTCTCTATCTGTAAGAACTCGCTAAAGTGGCTTTAATGATACTGTACAAAGTAGTTCATGTTTTGTCCTACCACTAGATGTTAGTCTCTTAAAGAGTCATACTTCCGTTTTGTCCTTCAACCAACAGATTGGGAAAAGATCTTTACCAATCCTGTATCTGATAGAGGGCTAATATCCAATATATACAAAGAACTCAAGAAGTTAGACTCCAGAGAACCAAATAACCCTATTAAAAAATGTGGTAGAAAGCTAAACAAGGAATTCTCAACTGAGGAATGGCTGAGAAGCACCTAAAGAAATGTTCAACATCTTTAGTCATCAGGGAAATGCAAATCAAAACAACCCTGAGATTCCCCTTCACAGCAGTCAGAATGGCTAAGATCAAAAACTCAGGTGACAGCAGATGCTGGAGAGGTTGTGGAGAAAGAGGAACAATCTTTCATTGCTGGTGGGATTGCAAGCTGGTACAACTACTCTGGACATCAGTTTAGCAGTTTCTCAGGAAATTGGATATATAGTACTACCAGAGGACCCAGATGTACCACTCCTAGGCATATACCCAGAAGATGCTCCAACATTTAATAAGGACACATGCTCCACTATGTTCATAGCAGCCTTATTTATAATAGCCAGAAGCTGGAAAGAACCCAGATTTCTCTCAACAGAGAAATGGATACAGACAATGTGGTATATTTACACAATGGAGTACTACTCAGCAATTAAAAACAATGAATTTATGAAATTCTTAGGGAAATGAATGGATCTGGAGAATATCATCCTGAGTGAGGTAACCCAGTCACAAAAGAACACACATGGTATGCACTCACTGATAAGTGGATATTAGTACAGAAGCTCAGAATGCCCAAGATACAATCCACAAACCACAAGAAACTCAAGAAGAAGGAAGACCAAAGTATGGATACTTCATTCCTTCTTAGAAGGGGGAACAAAGTACCCATGGAAGGAGTTGCAGAGACAAACTATGGAGCAGAGACTGAAGGAAGGACAATCTAGAGACTGTAGAGACTGCCTCACCAGGGGATCCCTCCCATATACAATTACCAAACCCAGACACTATTGTGGATTTCAGCAAGTGCTGGCTGACAGGAGCCTGATACAGCTGTCTCCTGAGAGGCTCTGACAGTGCCTGACTAATACAGAAGTAGAGGCTCACAGCCATCCATTGGACTGAGCACAGGGTCCCCAATGAAGGAGCTAGAGAAAGGACACAAGAAACTGAAAGGTTTGCAGCCCCTTAGGAGGAACAACAGTATGAACTAACCAGTATCCCCAGAGCTCCCAGAGACTAAACCACCAACCAAAGAGCACTCATGGTAGGACTCATGGCTCCAGCTTCATATTTAGCAGAGGATAGCCTAGTCAGTCATCAATGGCAGGAGAAGCCCTTGGTCCTGTGAAGGTTCTATGCCCCAGTGTAGGGGAATGCCAGGGTCAGGAACTGGGAGAGGGTGAGTTGGTGAGCAGGGGGAGGGGGCAGGGAATAGGGGTTTTTTTCAGAGGGGAAACCAGGAAAGGGGAGAACATTTGAAATGTAAACAAAGAAAATATCTAATTTTTTTTTAAAAAAAAAAAAAAAAAAAGGAGTCATACTTCCTTTCGAAGACATTATGGGAAAGGGATTTCCTTGGGTGGATTTGTTGCCAAACAAAGCACCTGTGTGGCCTGAGTCTAGGATCCCTGAGACACCATCAGCATACACACACTCCAAGACATCAGGAGACATTGTAGGCACAGCATAGGATAGATTTTTTAGAGAAATGGAAACTTGCCTGTGTGAAAATCAAACGAGAGAAAATTCCTGTGCGATCCAATGCATTTATTTTGCAACTTAAGCAAGACAAATGATGAACAAATTCTTAAAGTAGATGCCACCCAGAGATTAGCAGCTGTTCATGCATATAACTCTGTGTGTGTGTAAAACTGAGTTCTTTCTGACCCTAGCAAAGGGTTGCTTCCTCTGCAAAATGAACATCACATTGCTCACATTAACATCATCACAATCCTATCTGCTACTGTGGCACAAACAACCCACTGACCCTCTCAGCTCCAAGCCAGGCAGCCGACACCTTCACATCTGCCACACAGACCAACAGTGTGGCGAGAAGTTTCTTCTTGTTCTGAAGCCAAATATTTCAGAAGTGTGAGCACAGGGATGCCAACATGGAGACACCCATAAGGGACCTGCATCAGCCAGATGACACTCTGCCCTACCACTTTCCAAGAGCACACATGCTTATCAAACAGTTTAGGCTGGTACTCACTGGAGTCAAAGCTGTCCCAGTTTAAAACAAGGATGGGTGGAGTTCACATAAAGTGCTACAGCATAACTCAGTAGAGACACTGTCCACAGCATGTGAGTCTCCTGGTCTGGTAAAGGTTTCCCTAACTAAAGTGTGACTCAGGCAAGGGTTGATCGAAGGAAGGGTACCAAGACCTGGAGTACCTGCCACGAAAGCCAGGGTGCCCTGTTCTATGATCTACTGCTTATGTGTTTCTTAGCTTGTCTTAGATGCTAAGTCTGAAAGTCACAAAATTCTAGAGCTAGGGCAGGTCATCTACTCCGGACAGGCCACCTTACCTGTAAAACCGTGGCAGTCCAGAGAGGTAAAGCAGCTTGTTACAGGCGGAGAATGGTGGGAAAGGGCTAGATCAGACTGCAGTGACCTAACCCTCACCCAGAAGATGGCTCGATTGCTTATGTGGCTAATTGTTTCAATAAAGAAGCCTTAATATTGACAATGCATTTTTAATCCAAAAAGGAAAAAGTCAAAACAAAATGGTGCCTTCCATCTCCAAATTTTGCCCCTCTATCACTACATTCCAGTCCTAGCCTGGGCGTTAAGCATCATGCTCTCCTCCCCTCTCTCTCTCCATACACACACACACACACACACACACACACACACACGAGTGTGGGTAGCATGTGGTTTCTTGCTGTACAGAGACAGAACACATCCTCAAGAAGGCACCCACAAGTGTCTTTCAGCCCAGGTCTATACGTGATGTCTGGGAAACTGGCTTATTTTCTAGAAGAACAGGTGGTTCCGAAATCAGAAGATCATCCTCCCCAAAGGAGTTCTGTTCTGTGTTCACGAAGTTGGGGATGTCAAACTTCATAAACCTGGTTAGCTCCTCCTCAGGCCTCCCACCGCTTCTGATGGCTTCCTGGAGGTGGACATCACTGTCGATGGCTGTTGTTTGGTGGCAAACTTTGACCCTGTCCAAGTGTTCCACTTCGTTGATGTAACAGTGGAACAGAGACCTGGACTCCTCATTGCCCTGACGAGAAAACACCTTGTCTGACTCCAGTGGCTTGCCAAAGTCTGACACAAAGCTGTTCATTCGGAACCTCTTCTCTGAGGACTCTGCATTGCTGTAAAGAAAAAAGGCGAGGTCACAGATCTGCAGCTCACACACCTACAGCCTCATGCTGTCCTCCATGGAGGTGAGTCCCAGAAAGCCCCTACTGGGTATCTCTTAGGTTATGCAGACCAGCACCAGCAGTGAAGTACATCACTTCTGAACACAGACCTCCAGATGAAAGCCCTTGGATTTTCCTAAGGGCAGATAGGGTGCAGAACCCCAGTATCCTGTAAAGCACTCCAGTGATTCTTAGACCTCCTGAATTGAAATCATTTTTTAATCTTTATTTCATGCTTATTTACATGTGGTACATACATTTGTGTGTGTGTGAATGTGTGTGCAGGTATATGTGGAACCCACTAGTCTAAATTCAGTATCTTCTTCAATAGTTTTGTTTGTCATTTTTGCTTTTTGTTTTTTATTCCTTTTGTGAAACAGGATCTTTCACTGAATCTGGAGCTCACTGATTCAGCTTAGACTTGCTGCCCAGCAAGAAGCAGGGAATCCTCCTGCCTCCACCTTCCCCATATTGGGATTACAGTCACATACCATACACTGGTTTTTATGTGAATTTCCAGGATCCAAAATTCAGGTCCTCAAACTTGCATGGCTATCACTTTAGCAATTGGACCATCTCCCAGCCTTGCATCAAAGTCAAATTAGGTGCCTATGAACAAAGTCCTGTCTTGCAAACCTTTAGAATCTCTGGAGATAGATAGACTCAGTAATCGGCATTTTCACAGAATCTCCAACCATCATTGCTATAGTGATGTTCAATATCACAACCCTAGAGCATACAGCACAGAGCTACAGCCCTCTCAGTATCTGCCAAGTTGCTTCTTTCCTCTGTGCCCCATCTCTACAACAAACCTGCAAAACTTTTGATCTGGGCTAGGTGCTCTGCAGGGACACTGGGAGCTTCTCCCCATTTATCTTCCTCGCTGTCTTATGCCCATTTCTCTGCCACCTGCTTCAGAGGATAAGCTCTCCAGGACCGGAATTGTATGCTTCTTGCCTATGTTCCCAGTACCAAGAACAATGGTAGGTATATACCCATTGCTCAGCGTGCTTCTGTAGGATGAGTGAATGAATGAACATATCAGTCATGCGGAGATCTGAAATTAAAGCAAATCTTATCCTGGCAAGATGCCTCTTCTATTGATCCTACAGGCTGGAAATAAATTCAAAGATGTGTTCAGCTAAGGCCTGAAACTAGAAGCAGATGCACTTGAATGGAGGGATGATTGGCACTAAGTGTGGACTCCAAAGACAGTGATATGGGAAGGCCAACAAATCAGTTCCATGCAGGTCTCTCCTCTGCCTGTATTTAGCTACAAGAAACCACCTTGTCTTTACTCCCTTCTTCTCCAAGAGCTGCTCAGGCCTCTGCCCCAGGGCTTCCTCCCCAGGGTACTTGGCAAGCACAGACCATTTGGTACTGTGCACCTTCCACAACTGGATAGCCTGGGTGGTTGCATACTATGATAGCGGTGGACTATCTTCCTGCTAATTACTAGTGAGAATGGCCCTCAAGGAAGGTAAGGAAGACCTTGCTGTTGTGTCCAACATTACCTTACAGCACTGCAGTCTATAAAGTTTGTGTTTAGGAACCTTGGGTTAAAGGTGAGAGAGGCCATACAGCAGTCAATAGCAAGCACTCACTGTTCTTCCAGAGAACATGAGAGCTTAGGGCTACATGTGATTCTAGATCTAAGGATCAGATACCTTCTACTCTGTGGGCACCTACACACACACACACACACACACACAATTTTAAAAACTTCAAGTTAAACCGGGCAGTGGTGGGGCATGCCTTTAATCCCAGCACTTGGGAGGCAGAGGCAGGCGGATTTCTGAGTTCAAGGCCTGCCTGGTCTACAAGAGTGAGTTCCAGGACAGCCAGGGCTACACAGAGAAACCCTGTCTCGAAAAACAAAACAAACAAACAAAAATCATATCTAAAACCAGAAGCCTCAAGATCCAAGAACTAGAACCTGGAAAAGGTGGGCTAATCGTTGGTACCATCATGAAAAGAGAGTTCTCAAAGACTATATGCCAGAAAACGTTATCCCCCAGAATCCTAGCACCTTTCCCCATTTGTGACAGTTTGTACCCATTGTGTGTTCTGTAGCCGAGATCTGGCTTGAGAGTTTAGAAGTCCTCCTACACCATCCTAAGTCTGAGAAATAAACCTGCTCATCCTGCTAGAAACCTGACCCTATTTTCTCGTTTTTGTTTTGAGAATGTATATTTACTATTTTTAACTTGGATTTCACTAATCATCTCCAACATCCTGTTGCCCAGGCTAGACCTGACTGCTCTGATCCTTGGCTTTTTCTCACCACAGGCTGCACCCTCTCTATCCTCCCAGCCTATGGGGTTATCAGTACCACAGTAGACAGCATCTCCCAGAAGAACCTGCCAAGTCCTCTAACCCTGCAGTGACTGTCTGTACTCACCATACCCCTCCCCATTCTACGCACATCCCCAGCCTGATAGTCCTGCCTATGCCTCATATCTTCCTGCCTTCCCATGTCCTCCCTCACCAATCCTCTCAGTCACTCTACAGTTGAACTACTGCGGACCTGATCACCTACCTACCCTTTGCACCTCTGTTTGAGGTATCAGTCCACCAGCAGGCCGCTGCCCTGATGTGGCCAATGTCTCCATGGCAAGACTCTGTAATCTAGCAACAGGAAGGTGTCTTTCACCCCCTCCACTCCTGCCATCTTTCTCTGGTTTCTTTCCCAGGTCATGTTTCTTTCTCTGCCTTCTGTGGGAGCTATTTTCCTCTACACAGATGTGCACACTGATAAACATGTGCGTCCTTCAAAGGGTCTTGTGAAGACATGGGCCTCAGTAGATGCCGTATGACACACTGAACACAGCAAGATGTTATCTACAGGCTTGTCTAAAACCCTGACTGCTACAAGACACACAGACATCCTCAGATACATCTTCTCATGACAGAAAACCAAATAAAGTCAGGCAGACAGACCCCTACCCCACCACACACACACACCCCTCTATCTGCAGAGCACAACACAGGTTATACCCCGAGTTAGTCCCTGAGATTTTCCCTAAGTCTAGGTCACTGTACACTGACTAGCCTCCATATCTACTAATGTGGGGGGAGGGGGAAGGGAAGTGGGCTGAGCAGAATGAGGGCACCTGCCATTTCCAGCAGTCATTTCCGTGGGGCTCCTACAAGCTGAGAAAAGTCATCCTCCGAGTGAAATTCTGTGAGAAAATAACCACTGCCACTCACAGAGACACACAGCCTGTGCCGAGAGTTCATACACGCTGTAAATCAGCCTGACAGAGGCACCAAGCACACACTTCTCTGAAGGCCCTTCTGTGTAACAGGTTTTGGTGATTAGCGGGGAGATGTTAGACTGTGTGGGCAGGAAAAACTCCATCACTTTAGAATTCCTCTCAGCATGGCCCCGGGAAAGCAAGAACTAACTGCGCACTTAATAAAACCTCCTAATTGATGGTAAAAACAAAGGCAATTCAGCAAAGGTTGATAGGTTGGACCCAACACAGCTTTTCTACCTGTTGACAGTGGTCATCAGTATCTTGGGAAACTCAGGGTTCCTTAGCAACCGCTCACCACATCTGCATCCTGCCCGCTAGACCTGGGGTGGTGGTCAGCACCAATAATTGCAAGCGCTGTCATTTTCCTGTTGTCTGTTCTAGCTGCACACCCCCATCCTGTGAGTGAGTGCCATATCCTGCTAAATTACAGTTTGAGGCAAAATGTCATTTCCAGCTTTATAAGGTCATGAGCAAGCCTGTATTCACCCTTAAATAAAAGCTACCCTTAGCAGGATATAGGACATTTAGTAACGGCTACAAAATAAAAAACAAAAACAAACAAACAAAAACAAGGCCATTTGTGGTGGATGTCTGAGGCTTGGATTTTTTTTCCCTAAGAAATCCAAAATATCTAACATGAAAATGAATCTAAAAGCTCTCTAACCCTAACCCCCAGCCTCTCTCTGACAGATGTGTGCTAATGAGCTGTAATGTTCCACCAAGACACTCCTCAGCCTCCCCTGCAGACAGGAAGGACAAAATGGCTTTTCAGTGCCTGTAAGGCACCCAGAGAAGAGCTTTCCCGCTACACACACACACACACAAAATACTCTGCGGGAAGAATAATCACCATCAAAGCTGCTTCTCCAGCCTTAAAGCTTTTAAGAAAGAAGATGCCAGCTTTCTACTGGATCTCTGCCTCCGAACCCTGCCCATCTCGTGCCCGTGGACACCTGGTTCTCTTCTACACAGGCAGCTGACCTCCACCCCCAGCCCTGAGATCAGGTGGGCTGAGCTTAGTTCTTAGGAATGAGTGACAGAAGGAAAGGGTGGGCTCTACTCCCCATTTAAAGAACAGAAAGGGGATTCCCCATGTATGCGGTCACCACAACCAAGGAGACAGAGGGGTGGGGCTACAATGTTCTACAGCAGTGTTTCTCAACCTTCCTACTGCCATAACCCTTCCGTACAGCTCCTCAGGTTGTGGTGACCCCAACCATAACATTACCTCATTGCTACCTCATAACTGTCACGGTGGCACTGTTATGAATTGGAAATATCTGATATGTAGGATATCTGATATGTTACTGTGAAGGGGTACTTAGATCCCCCCAAAAAAGGGTTGAGACCCACAGGTTGAGAACTCCTGCTCTAGTGGAAGACACCTCTGTAACTTACCGACCCTGAAAGTCACATCCCTTGAGGATGGCTCAGCCTCTGTGGGGCTCTACGAACCAGTAGCCCAGTGACTGCTAGGTCCCATAACCCAGCTTAACTCCATTAGTCCTTCCCAGCCAAATCTTAACATGGTCCAAGAGTCTGTGAGGCAGTATTGAAACTATGCCTCTGAGAGCTGATCCATTACCTTCCTGAGAGGAAAGGACCCTCCCCCTTCACTTTGTTAGCATGCAGGGTCCCAGGGAGCCCTGCTCTGTGACTGAGCATTGTTCAGAATGACTACTTTTTTTTTTTAAGATTTATTTATTTTATTTATATGAGTACATTGTAGCTGTCTTTAGACACACCAGAAGAGGCCATAGGATCCCATTACAGATGGTTGGGAGCCACCATGTGGTTGCTGGGAACTGAACTCAGGACCTCTGGATGAGCTATCAGTGCTCTTAACCACTGAGCTATCTCTCCAGCTCCAGAATGACTTCTTAAAGAAGTAGACAGGGATCTCAAAAAAAAAAAAAAAAAAAAAAAAAAAAGACCAACAAAATGCAAACATGCCCCCCTCCCCCTCCTTTGCTCCTCCACTCTTTCTTTCCAGTTTCCTCTGCCCTCCATGTGCGCTCGTGCATGTGTGTGTGCGTACCGAAGCCTGCAGCTGCAGGGAGGAGTTCTTGTCTGGACTGTCAGTGTTATTCTAGAAGGGCACTCAGCTCAGAAAATGAAGCCCACCTACCTTAAAATATGTAGATGCAGTGTTAACTTCATCTAAAAAAAATAAAAAAAAATACATGCACAGAAACACCTAGGTATTTAAAATGAAACACCTAGAGTAGTGTTTAGCCAAATAGCTAGATAACATGGTCTAGCTAGGTATGTGTACAGTATTTTGCCTACTTGTGTGTATCCAACATGCTGGCTGCCCAGTGAGGCCAGAGGAAAGCATCAGATACTCTGGAACTGAAGATACAGACCGCTGAGAGCAGCCATGTGGGTGCTGGGAATCAAACCAGGGTCTCCGGGAGAGCAGTCAGTGCGCTTAACCACTGAGCCATCGCTCCAACACGTCTGTTTGTTTGCTTGTTTGTTTTACCTCATCTTTTCTTCCTATTAAAAACTATGCCATATGTTTGGATTTCCTAGAACAATACTATGAAAAGTGCCCCTCATCTTTTGTTTGCTTGTTTGCTTGTTTGTACTTAAAGAATTTCATCTTGAGATGTTCCAGACATCTCAAGCAAACTGCATGATGGGGTAAACAGTATACCCCTTTTAGTGGGATCCTTGTTATAGCTGAAGTATGAAAATAAGAGCCAACAACAATCAGGAAAAACCAAGTAGTAAGATACAGGCAGAGTATTACCGCCAGGCTCAACTCTGTAAACACATCAGCGCTTGCTTGCGGTTTCTCCCATAGAAACACTTTTTGGAAAAAGGTGAAGCTACATCTTAATTTCAATATAAAAATCAGATCTAGGTTTAGCATAAAGATGGCAGGAAAGGACCAAAAAACCTGATTTCCTAAGGGCAAAAAGCAGGATCTCGCCTACACAGCACCTGCATCTGGGTAGCAATCCATGCCCCGCCCACCTTTCCCTCCCCTGGGTCTGCCCAGCCCCAGCACTGGTGCCCCGCCCACCTCCCCAGCCTCTGGGGTCAGTCCAGCCCGAACTGGTTCCAGGTTCTAGTTGTCTGTGAAGTACAGAGCAGCCCAGACTTACTCTTGATGTGGGGCGCCTGTCTTCGTCAGCAAAGTCAGCACAAAAAACATGAAAATCACAAAGACCGCAAGACCAACCCAGAAGCCAATCACAATCGAATCTGCAAGACACAGGTGAGGAGCTGTTAGTGTTTCACGTGGTTTGAGTTAGCTTACACATTTTAGGATCCCGAGCTTTCTAGAGATGCTAGAGTGCGCTATGACTCGAAATCAGAAGCTTCCAGTGCAATGAGGGTATGACAGACGATAGATATCCCATGTTTCAAACTCCTACTTTACTGCCTTGGATTAATTTTTTTTTTAATTTTAATCATAGGTATTTAAAATGAACTGACATTACTCCATTCATGCTTATGTTGACACAATTCAGGTCTAGGTCACTTTTGGAAAGTACATATAGATGGCCTCCTGACTACCACTAACGAATGAATACTTTCTGCTCCTCCCTGTCCCCGCCCTGCACTCTGTCCTCCCAACCCCCATGCACAAGCTGCTTTATGCCAGCTCGGTCACAGAGGCTGGCAGATGAAATGTGCCACCCAGGGCACTTTACTTGGTGCCAGAGGCTGAGAAGGTACCCCGCAGGGCCGGCTTTTATCATCACATTATCCTTGTCTCCTAATTCACTCCTTCTTTAAATCCCATTTTGTCTATGGGACATCATGTCCCCGTGTGTTGCTTTAGCTGCTAGCTACAGCTTCTTCACCCCAACACTTGGACAGACTTTAATACCACGTTGGAGCCGGTGAAGGTTTGCCCCAGGGTCCGTGCTTCACACCACCACCTTAGCAGAACACCTTGCATTTCCCTACCTGACATACCCCTCCCTCCTTTAAATTAGAGACTCCCATCTTTTTTTTTCCCCCTCTGAACAGGTCTTTCCTTGATCCTATCTTGAGCAATAGTCAGGGCTGTAGATGGTTTCTGACTTAAAGAGTTTTCCATTACAGGAGGTTTGAAAGCAACATGACCCCCCTAAACTCTGTACTTCAAACTTTCAACTTTAATCTTTTTCCCAGGCTTGCAAGATACCATGGGCATGATACTGTCTCTAGATAAAGAACAGTGGCCGCAAGCTGCCTCTTCTAAAGGGCCACTCTGTTACAGAAGGAACAGGGATACTACACCATGATACTCAGCTAGGCTCGGATGTCTACTAGGTTAGGTAAGTTAAACCATTCTCAACTTCCATATATGCAGTTTATAGTAGGTTTATTGGGATATATGCTCAGTCAAAGCTGAGCAGCCTCTGCATATTTGACTGGGGCACAAGGATTACAGTCAGTTACAGAGCCTGGTACACACACACTAGGGTCACACACTGTTCAGGGGCAACAGGGCTGAGTCAGTCTGCATTTTCAACCTGATTTTCTTACCTAGACTTTCAAAGGTTTACCCACTCAAAAATATAATGAGTGTTAATAGAAGTTTATTTTTTTTTTAATAATGATCAAAGTTTGTACAGTGAATGTGCTTAAATGCAAAGAATAATTGTAATTGGGATGCTGGTCAAGTCCAGGACGACTGTTAAACAAGATCTCCAGGATTGGACCAGCATTCCAATTTTTTTAGGAACCCCAGACAAACGGCTGAGGTGCATATTTAACAAACCGAAGTGAACCTGGCCTCCAGGTTCTCCCGTAGTCCCTACCCGGCATATCCACCCTCCTCCTCCTGTGCTGAACATTCCAGCCCAGGGGCAGGGACTCCCCTCCCCTAGAGGCTCTTTCCTATGTAATCCAGACATTTTAAGCTCTCTTGCTCTCTCTCTCTCTTCTTCTCTCCCTCTCTTTCCCTCTCTCTCCCTCTCTCCCTCTCACTCTCCCTCTTGCTCCCTCTCTCTTCTTCTCTCCCTCTCTTTCTCTCTCTCTCTCCCTCTCTCTCCTCCCCCCTCCATGTACTCCATCACCCTTTTTTCTTTCTCTTCTCCCCTCCCCTCTGTCTCCCTCCTGGTGGCAGCTTCCCTTGCCCTTGTTCCTTGGGGCCAATGAACTCACCCAAGAGTGGTCTCCCAATAAAACTTCCTTTATATATACTCTAATCTGGCTTAAATTGGCTCATTTCACTGGTGAAGAAATAACTTATATGTATATATGTATATATGCGGCACAGCTTCCAAAGTAAAATTGACAATTTACTCTGCATAATTCATACTTGCCTATTACTTATACTACTGACTAGACAGACAGACAGACATTTGAGGTAGTATATTTAGCACTCTGGATAAAAAATATCAATGTCTCATTCCTAGTATTTTAATTCCAAGTGCTAAAGAAGCAGGAGTTTCTTTAGACCTTGCCTTCTAATATAATGGAAATAAGCCATAGAAGTAAGGAATCGTGGAGGGGGCTCTTCAGGATGGTTCAGCGGGGAGAAGCCTTTGTGGAAAAAGCCTGACAGTCTGAGTTTGTGTCCCAGAACCCAGGAAAGCTGGCATGAGAGATCCAATCCCACAAAGTTGTCTCCACATGGGTACCAAGACACCTGTGTGCACCCACCCACACATCATACACACAAAAACATACAACAGTAATAAATAAAATTAAAAGACATAAAGCGAATCACCAAAGACACGTGTATGCAAGTACAGATGACTTGAAATTATAAATCTCAATGATCTGGGCATGTGCTATGATGAAGTGGTGCGCGGTTATCTGAGTCCACACACTGTATTGTAGCAACTGCTTTATAGAAAACGCCAATTCTAAATCTATATACTGGTGTCCTGTTTCAGTCCCAGGGTTAAAAATACAGCCCTACTGTGGTGAATGGCATTTCCAGATCTGTTTATTTGGAAGGTCGCCCCTGCAGACCCCTCCTTGCTTAATAAGCCTTCCCCCAAGACTTAAAAGGAAGACCTGAGAGGCTGCCATGTGATTTCATCTCCACTAAGATGCTTCTGTGAGACCCTAATACATCTTACAGCAGCCCTCCCTTCTTCCACATTCAGGCGGTCTTTAGAATCCCACCTTAAGGATTTAAAATGACCAATAAAATTATATGTTGGCATATATAAGAGTCAGAAAACGAAATTCATGTAAAAGGCCCCATTTTACCGTATTGGGTTCCCTGGGTGTTTTGTGTGTAATAAGCGTTTGACCGGGATTACCACTGTAATTAAAAGCTTATTTCCCGGAGAGGCCTCAGTACCCAGTCTCTCTGTTCAGAATCTACAACAGCAGCTTTTAGCTTTCATAGGAATGGTGGACTGGTCCCCAGCATGCTTCCTCCTTCCTAAGCAGGAAGTGGGCAGAGAGGAAGGAAGGGGATGCCGAGACTAACAACTGAATAACACAGGAGCAGAAACCTCCGCTACCTTTTATGGACATCCTACAGTCCTGGCATCTCTTGCCCCTGCTTCTGAGGC
This sequence comes from Mastomys coucha, assembly GCF_008632895.1. Lineage (NCBI taxonomy): Eukaryota > Metazoa > Chordata > Mammalia > Rodentia > Muridae > Mastomys > Mastomys coucha. The sequence goes on along the minus strand of NW_022196906.1, from coordinate 81,656,821 downwards.
CACAATTTCACTAGTAGCCTCTCCGGGGCCCTCTTCAGGACTCTGCACCTCATGCTGCCAAGCCTGTTGCTCTCCATGACCTACCCTGAGGTTTTTACTTCAACTGAGGGTGCACTCTCGCCAATGCCTCCCTGGGCTTTCTTTGGGGGAGACTCCAACCCCACCCCACAGTACCAAGCCTCAGCCTTTTTCCTTGACCCCGCCCCCCCCCGCCCCACCATGCCTTCAAAACCACTACCTTGTGAGAGAGACGTACACATTATCAAATTCAGCTGCCAACTTGGAACTCAGCCTTGGGCCCTGTGAGCGGCAGCATCTGTGGGCTGACCATGAGGAAATCTTCCCAGATTTTACCTCAGTGATACCAGTCTCAGTCACAGTTGATTTTTCTTAGCTCCAGCTAACCTTTGTCCATTTTCCCTCTACAGCAAAGGTTCCGCTTCGGTGGTCTTAATTCAGATAGAGCACACAAATAGCTCAGTAGAATCCTTACTTCCCTCTGACACTTCTAAATGCAGACTTCCATTATGTGTAAGTACTGTACTCTGCTTTATTTTCTGAATTCCCAAGATAGCTCTCTGAGCTCTGAGCACTCAATGGCTTTTGCAGCCTAAAGTTCCAAAATTCTCCTCTGCAGTCCTCCAAAACACAGTCAGATCCAAGACTGCAATCCTCCATTTTCTCACTACCAATTTCTCTACTCGTGTCTTCCCCACCCCCACCTTCCCTCCCACTCCCTCATCCCCCCGCCCCCGCGTGATAAACACTGGCCAAAAACAACCTGGGGGAAGGACGAGGTTATTTTACCTTACATTTTGCAGCAGTCCATCATCAGGGGGAGTCAAGGCAGGAGTCTAAGAACTCAGAACCTGGGGGTAGAAATTGATGCAGAAGCCCACAGAGGGACACTGCTTACAGGTTGCTTGCTCAGGGTCACCTGTTGGGATGGCACCACCCACCGTGAGCTGGCCCCTCCCACATCAATCATTAATCAAGAAAATGCCCTGCAGATTTGCCCACAGGCCAACTATGAGGGAGGCGAGTCTTCTCAGGTGACTCTAGTGTGTGTCAAGTTGACAGACACTAAGACACACAGATGTTAACGGTGTCCTGGGGCTCACACCCAGAAGTCACCGCCACTCACCAGCCTACTAGCCTTGAAAGGCATTCAAACTGAACTAATAAAGTGAAAAACGAAGTTTGAGAAATGTAGAAATAAAGTTTCACAGTAAAATAAGGGGGCCATGTTCTAGCTCCTGTAAGCAGCAAGCAGTGTGGAAACAAAGTTTTACAAAGTAGCAAGTAGCAGCTTCAGCCATTTGGCTGTTTTCTGAGAAACACTAAGAAGCTGTGTTTCAGAGAGAGCCAAGGGCATGCTGTAGAAACAAAGTTCTGGTGGTCAGAATATTGAGACAGAATGACCAGGCCATTCTGACTAAGCTAAGTAAGGCCAAAATAAAAATAACTGGTGGTTGCAATGATGTGAAGGTCTACGAAAACAAGATTAGCAATTCTCGAAAGAACCCCCAACCCCTCCTGTGGTGAATTTCGAAAAAGACCACAAACTGCCACCCTGATCTTGCGGCTAACAATCCCCCTACCACCTAGTTACTCAGCCCCTTCCCAGGGACTTCTCAAGGCCAGGTGCAGAGCTGGATAGGGAAGTTGGCTGACTCAGCCAAGAACAGCCCCCTGAGCAAGCCAACCAATGCCTGATGAGATCCTTCGTCCTGTGTTCCACCAACCAGAGTAAGCTAGCTAGCCTTGTTGCAGAAATCTGCCCTCTGTAAAGTATAAAAGATGTGTGCTTTCTGAGTTTGGGGTTGGCCCCCCCTACCCCCGCGCGTGAAAGTGGGCAACCCCAAGTACGTGGATCAATAGACCTCATGTTATTTCAACGATCTATTGTCAATCTGTGTTCTCTGGGTTGAGCCAAGTTTACTACAAAGCCTCCATCCTTCTCCCCCATGCATTCTTCCCCCATGCATTCTTGGATGTATGGTCAGTGTGTTAATTCTGCAGGTGCAAAACTGAGTTCTGATGTTCCTCACTTCTGAAACCCGTCTTTCCCTTACACTTCTTCATCCCAGTTAGTGGCAATTCCATCCTACCAGCCACTCTGGTCCCAAAGCTTCAAAGCAACCTTACCTCTTCTCTTAAGCCCATGTCAAGCCATGGACAATCTAGAGACCCCACATCTATAAACATCTGAAATGCACATGATTCCTGCCAGTCTGCCTTAGCCTGCACCTTGGTACCTCAATGGCTATGGGAAGGAGTCCCTCACTGGTCCCACTGAAACCTAAGACAGAGGCTATTCCTCTGTTTCAAACCTTCTACAGACTCCTCAGAGAAAAGCCAGTAGTCTCAGCCTGATCTCTATTCCCTGCCCCTGACCTCTATGTGCTCCCCTGACCTCTAGGCCCGTCCCCTCGTGTCCCATTCTCCTTGGTATCTCTACACTTGGTTTCCACCACTCTGTATGGAATTCACTCCCATGGCACTAGGATGGTCTCCGTTTTCCTCGCACATTCCAGTTCGTTCCAGCCGTGAGACACTTTCTGACATGTCTCCCAGTTCCTCCAGATCATTCCCTCAGATCTCTCCCTTCTAGTAAGGCCTGCCATGGATAGCCACAAATCCAAGCTGTTAGAGGAGGTGCCTTTGAATTTTTGGTTCAGTTCTGCCTCTCCAGCACTCAATATGATACCATGTATCATGGGAGCCTAGGAAATATGCTGAAATCATAAATGAATAATTTCCACTCTAAGTAGCAACCATGATTTGTGTAGGTTGAAGAGCTCCATCTGAAGAGGCAGCTGCCCTTGCCAAATGTGGTACAAGTAAGGGGAGTTAACCATAATGGCCAGACTTGCTCACAATATACATTTCCTCTGAAAATGTTCTATTGCTATTGTATTTGCCAAACTAGCTTCCTAGGTCACCCAGTAAAACAGTGTGTCATATTAAAGGTAAGGGTTACTGCTTTTCTTAAAATGGAGGTGCAGGAGCTAGAGAGATGGCTCAGCGGTTATGAGCTCATTGTTGTTCTTACAGAGAACCAGGTTTCCCTTCCCAGCACCCATAGGGTGGCTCACATTTGTCTGTAACTCCAGTCACACATAACTCAATGCCCTCCTCTGGTCTCTGTGGTCATTAGGCACACATGGTAAATGGACACATGAGCAGACAGAACACAAATACACACAAAATAAAAATAATAAAATGAAAGAATGTATAGATGTTTGCATCCCATGGTTGATGTTCCTGGGGCTTTTTACTTTCCTGAATCTAGAGGGAGTGGGACTATTTACCTTCTGTTCCCCTCTCAGCCTCACACACTGTCAGGTTCCTGTGCCTAGGGCCTTCACCTGGGGCAGATTTCCTACTCTGGAACAGTGAGTACTCACCTGGACTTTTTCATATTTTCACGATGTTAGTGTTGAAACAAAAGCATTCTCATTAACATTACAGTCATTAAGTATACAACGTGCCACAGCTCTGCCTTGGTTTCTAAAGGAAGTTCTTTTTTTCAGACAATAATAATTTCTATAACAACAACGACAAAAAAAAATGGTCAAAAGAGAGCTGCCTTGGTTGTCTCTGGAAACACACCAATGGAAATGATAGCAGCAGGCTGTCTGTGGACGCCCTCAGACCAAGGGAAAGAGGCAGGAGCAGGCTGACATAGCCCTGATGGAAAGGCTCACATTACAGAGACCAGCATGGCTCTCTGCCAGTCTATCCGTTCTCTGCCAAAATTCAGAACAGACAAGTGTCCTTTCCTAAAGGTTATCCCATTTAAAACAACAGATTAAAGAACTTAGTGAGTTTAGGAGGGTGATTTCATACTCAGACCACAAGACCCTTCATCAGATAATTCATGACAGCGTATCCCAAGAGGTTCGTGCCCTCTCTCTTCATCACCATAAATACTGAGAAGATGTCAACAAAGGAAAGAGAAAAGCATTTCATTATTACTGCAAGTGTGAAGGATATGTGACTTAGCAAATGGCTTTGCTTAAGGAGCAAATGTAGAGATCCGATCCCTCCTTGTAGCAAATGGGTGCTGCTGCTATGTATTACTGTCACATAGCCCTGCTGCCAACCGTGGAGGGAGGGGGGAGGGAAGCATGACTGTACTATTCAATGTTCCACTTGATCTGGACCAGTTAAGAGCCTAAAATGAAGGGCTGGAGAGTTGGCACAGCAGTCAAGAGTACTCACTGCCCTTGCAGAGGACCCAGGTTAATTTCCTAGCACCCAGATTGGGTAGCTCACAGTTCCCTATAACTCCAGATCCAGGGGAACTGATTTCCTCTTCTGGCCTCTGAAGGAACCACCTGCCTTCACACACACACACACACACACACACACACACACACACACACACACACACAAAATCAATGAATCATGACAAGCCTAAAATGTTTACAGTATCTATGTATTCAACCGGAAACAACTGGACATTGCAGAGACAGTTACAGCATGACCCAAAGTGGGCTCTGATGCTGTGACAGCCTCTCTGGGAGGGAGGCCATCCTCATCTGTCTCTGTGGACGCTGATCTTCGATCTTCACAAATCGAGAATGCAACAGGGTTTTGGAAACACTTTTTAACATTTATTTTTATTTTATGTGTATTGGTGTTTAGCTTACATGTATGTATGTGTACCATCTGTGCAGCGTGTCCATGAAGCTAAGAAGAGGGAAGGTATTGTATCCTTTGGAGCTGGGGTCACAGATGGCTGTGAGCAGCCATGTGGGTGTTGGGAAGAAAACCTGGGTCCTCCGGAAGAACAGCCAGTGCTCTGAGGGCTGAGCTCTCTCTTCATACTTCCTGGGGGTTTGTAAATGGTGTTACTGGCTATTACAAATGAAGAGTCTTCGTGGAATCGCTGGAGACACTATTTCTTTCTTTTTTATTGGATATTTTATTTATTTACATTTCAAATGTTTTCCCCTTTCCTGCTTTCCCTTCTGAAAACCCCCTATCCCATCCTCCCTCTCCCTGCTTCTATGAGGGTGCTCCCCCACCCACCCACTCCTGCCTCACTGCCTTGGCATTCCCCTACATTGGCACATCAAGCCTTCACAGAATCAAGGGCCTCTTTTCCCATTGATGCCAGATAAGGCCATCCTCTGCTACATATGCAGCTGGAGCCATGGTAGACCCTACTCCTACACACATCTTTATTGTTTACTCTTGTTTTGTGGGAGTTCTTTGTTTCTTTTGTTTGTGTGTTTGTGTTTTATTGTTGATATTTTGGTTTGTTTTTTTTTTTTTAATTTTGGTTTGGTTTGATTTGGTTTGGTTTGGTTTTTGTTTTTTCAAGACAGGATTTCTCTGTGTAGCCTTGCTTATCCTGAAACCAGGCTCTGTAGACCAGGCTGGCCTCAAACTCAGAGATTTGTCTGCCTCTGCCTCGAAAGTGCTGGAAGGAGATAGGCAGGTCCACTGCCTACCAGGACCTGGAATAGTTAATGCCGTCTTTTAGAAAACAAACAAACAAACAAACAAAACCAACAGCAAAAAACTCTTTCTAAAGCTAAAACAAATATTCACACTCTTCTGCCAAGCAGGTGTTGTTTTAAGTCCTTTGTAAATCAGAGTTACCAATGCCCCCATACCATACCACCTTTGTGAAAGGGGTGCTTTGTATTTAGAGATAGCAGAGTATTCTGTAAGAAGACAGGGTGTTAGGGAAAAGCAGTCACAGGGGACTCCACAGGTTAAAGCAAACAGATGACAGTTACCCAGAGGAGCAGCACAAGCCTTACATTTGTGAGCCTTTAGTCCTTCAAAGGAAACCGGTCCGATCTCATAGTACTCATATTCCCAGGTGTAGTCAGAGTTCGATGGTGACTGTGGGGATGTCCTGTTAGAAGCCAGTCTCTGGGCAGACATCTCCATCCTGCACACATGGAGAAAGACAAGCGTAGAACACATCAGTCCATTCACAGATGTACAGCCACCCGGACTGATCTTGGATGCGTTCGAGCGTTCAGGATCAAAACACGCCCAGCTCTCACCACTAGGTCACCAGCTACCCACACCTCAGACGTAGCCTTTATTTTCATCCATCCCTACTAATCTACAGTACATATTTCTTCAGACACTCTTTCCTTGTGTGTACTGTGAACTGTACTGAATGCTTGGCATGCAGTCAGTGTGAACTCCTGAGAGATGAACAGGGAAGGGAAAGAACAGACTATGTCAGAGCCTCTGAGATTGTACATGTGCCTCGCCACCTAGACCTGTGTGGAATGAGCAACATCAGTGTCAGAACTGAACCGCCAGCCTGTCTGTCTTGAGCACACAGTGTAGAAATGCAGATGAAAAACACAGATGTCAGAAAACGGGGTAAAATGAGGACATGAGCAAGGGCGACTACCCTGTGGGGGGAGGCCATCCTCAGGGGAGGCCCACCCCTTGCCTTTGCTTAGTCCCAGAGGAAGCCATACTTGCATGATTCCCCAAATACCTTTATGATTTATTGGGTTATTTCAAGTATCTTCTTTAGGAGATGTTAGAATGTGTGCCTGCAATAACTATGGACTGTGCAGCCTACGTGTAATTACATCTAATGTAAGTGAGACTCCCTGCTAGGGCAGAGCCACAGAGTTATATAGACCAGAACCCTACAAACAAATGACAAACAGAAATCATTTAGGAGAAATTTTTGGATAGATAAAACACCAATCAAAATCAAGATTCCCTGAGCAATCTCCACCACTGCACATCTGTCTTTAAAAATAACTCTCTGGAACTTATCTCCAGCTGCCTGCCAGGGGCTTAGAGTCATCCACAGTCAACTTTAGGGTACGGCCACAGGGACAGTCAAGCAAAATCATCACCACCCTTCTGCCCCAAGGCTCCCCACTCTCCTTTCATTGACTCCTCTCTCCCTATCCCTAGACCTGGGACCCACAGTGCTGAGGTCTGGGAGTCAGCACAGAGCACACCCGAACCGGAACACCAAATCCTCAGCACAAAGGAGATCTATTACTCCAGAGGGGACAAGCTGGGGGCTGCCTCTGGGTCGGGCAAAGACAGCAGCGAGTGTCCTCTCTGCAAGAATGGTTTTAACAAGATAGCGGGGAGGCCTGTGCTAGGGTGAAGTCCTGATTAGACATGATAGTCACTGTCGCCAAATGATGAATTACTAGACCTTGATGTTTTGATAGCTGGACCTTGGAGGTTTAATCAGGCATAAGGAAGTGGGCCAAATAAGAAAACAGACCTTGGTGATTAGCTTTAGGGATGTAATCTGTCTAGCAAAGGAAATGGCAAGACCTGCCAGTGCCTAGTTTGTAAGGCTGGTGAGAGAGCCCTTTACAAAGTATCCAGTTCCATACTGTCCAAAAAGTAAGGTGTTGGGGCCCACAGACACCTGCCAGGGTCAGGAATTAAGTCACTCCTCTAGAGGTAGACAGACAGAAACAGAGGTGTCAGGGCTTACATAGGAAAAAAGGCTCCGTAAACCAAAAGGACCGCTGACCTTCACATAAGTTAAATGTTCAATTACTCATCCCATGTCAGTTTAAAATAATGTAAAACCATTACCACATGTGGTGGTTAATCTGATCAACTTGACTGGATTTAGAATCACCATGGAAACGCAATTCTGGGTATATCTATGAAGATGTTTTCAGACAGGCTTAAGAGAGGAGGGATGACCCATCCACAATTAGGTGATGTTAGGCTATGGGGTGGGGTCCCAGACTGAGTAAAAGGAGGGAGAGAGAGCCAGGCACCGGCATGGCTCCATCTCTGCTCCCTAGCTGTGGATGCAGTGTGGGCAGGGGCCTCCTACCACAGCCACCCGTGCCTTTCCCCCTCAGACTTTGAGTCAGAATAAAGCTGGCTGTCCTTACTATGTTTCCTCGGGTGTTCTGTCATAGAACCAAGAAGAATAACAGATGCACAAAGTTGGTGCCACAGAGCAGGACCTGCTGTCATAAACAGAGCTGGCCTTGTGGTTGTTCAACATTGGACTGTTGAGAGACATGGAAGAGTGTGCAATACCAGCTAGAAAAGTCCTAGATAGTGTGTGTGTGTGTGTGTGTGTGTGTGTGTGTGTCTGTCTGTCTGTCTGTCTGTCTGTCTATCTATCTATGTCTCTCTCTCTCTCTACTTTGGTTATCTCTCTTCACCCTGAATGGTAGTTCCAAACAAAATCCCCCTCCTCAGACTGTCACTATACTCTCTGCCATTACAGCTTTGGGTGATACCAGCTGCCTTCCATCAGGCTGACTGACTCCAAGGGAGCAGAGAAGGAAGGATGAGGCTGATTTTCAGGGGCCTGATTCTTTCTGATGGAGAACTCCCCCTCCCCACTGTTTTCTGCCTCAGGAGCTGTGTGCTGCCCTGACTGGCCCAGGCTTCAGCCAGCTAGCTCCACAGTTCCCAATCACCAGGCCAAGCAAGGCCAACTCTGTATGCTTACAAGCAGACATTTCAAACTTCCCAAATTGTCTCCAATAGCTTATTTATATATATATATATATATTTATATATATTATATATATATTTATATATATATTTATATATATATATATATATTTATATATATATATAAAACATATGTCATATATTTTGGGCCTTATCAAAAATTCCTGTGTTTCGATTTAATGTAAATATTTTTGGTTCGAAAAAGTAGTTCTCAGGATTTTGGAAATGACCAACAACCAGTTTTTCTACTTCATGACAAAGTAATTCATGGTTCAAAGCTGATTAACATCAACATCGCTCTTAGAGCTCTTGCTACCAACCTAATTTCAAAGGGAAAATCTTTTTTTTTAATAGATTGGCAAATTAAGTTGTTAATGTTACAAAATCTCATGATGTTAACAAACAAAATAAACTGAAAAAAAATAGTGAGAAAAGAAAACATTCCACGGATGGAACAAGACGTTTCTTAAAGGACTGTCTGCGAGCTCGGACTGTGCCCTACGCTGAGATGGCTGGAGACGAAGTTGGGAAGCCTGAGTGAATTCCAGGGTCTGAGTAAGTTGCATGAGGTATGTGGGAGATGAAACAGTTCCGATGGATAGCTGTTCAGTGATCGACAGCTACTTTGATTCGCTTTCGGTAACATTTACAAACACTGACAGAAGAGATTGTGTTCAGTCAGAATGACTACAAGAACAGCTGGCAGACTGGGATGTGTTTAAAACTGTGCTTTGGGTCTCCGCTATATCTAAATGTCAAAAAAAAAAAATAAATGATTGATTTTTATACATATTGGCCTGCTCGTTCTAATATTTATAACAGAATTTATATGTTTTTCTTTTGGATAAAACTACCTGCTGGGTAACCACTACTTCAGTCACAGTCTTTGAATTGAACTTCAGATGCCTTCCTTTCAGCCACCTCCTTCGCATCTTTAAACGACACTGTTTTAATCATTTTAATTTCAAAATGTCACATATGAAAGTGTTACTTCAAGTACAAAGAACAAACCGGCAGGGCTTAGGCTAGATCGCAGTGGCTGATAGATCCATGCACTCGGAAATCCCTTCCTTGAGCCTCTGATAGTTATTTCTCCTCCTGTAAGCCTGTCTTTCTGATTCTTCAACCTCCTCATCATCAAATACAAGTTACACTCTTAATTACAGGCCTCCAAAAGCTCCATCTGGGGTGGGTTTTAGCAAGCCGCTCACTCCTGCCCAGTTACCCTTCAACCATGGACATATGTAAGCGTAGAGAGGAAAGAAGTTACAAGTGCCAAGCTAAAATTATCTAGGGCTATCTAGCTTTTTAATAGTTAATCCATTACCTTTCTTGGCATATCGTGTCTACATACATATATATATATATATATATATATATATTGGATATATATATATCCAATTCTTTTTTCTAGACAGGGTTTCTCTGTGTAGCCCTGGCTGTCCTGAAATTCACTCTGTAGACCAGGCTGGCCTCGAACTCAGGAACCCACCTGCCTCTGCCTCCCAAATGCTGGGATTAAAGGCATGCACCACCACTGGCCCCGGCAAAAATCCATTTCTTTTAAGACTTACCTTCATCCTCTGAGGACTTTCCTACAGCCTCCCTTAATCCACCTTCAAGTGTCAAAACCACACCCACTTCACTTCCTCTTCTTAAATTGAATCCAAAAATTTCACAACTCTTCATCTACACCAGGTTACTCCTTAAATATGTTCTTATAGTCTCATAATCATAATATCTCCCTCCATTTTGCAAAGTGATCCATCCAGAATGCTGTCAGTCATGCTATTTGGACTTGTGAACACAGATACTGGACTATAACCCAGAGATGGACAACCAGTTAAGCATGGGGTAAAGGTGGGAGAGCCCAACCTAATCTCCCATATCTATGTCCTTGTTTAGCTCAAAGCACTCAGGCTTGAGTCTACACTTCACTTCCATAGGCCCCATGTCCTGCAACCCCTCCTGTACTCTCAAATCGTTTTATATATTTGTAAACATCAACAAAAATTTGACAATGTTGGATTATGGCTTGTTTCTTTAAGACACTGGTTATTCTGAGGCCAGATCTCACGGCCTAAAGAAATCAGGCCCTGTCAGTCTCCTGGGAACACTGAAACATTCAGGTCTCCACAGGAAAATGCTAGCCCCAGGAGACCTGACTCCCTGAATTCCTGGTCCCTAACAGCAATGGAAGCAATGACAGAGCAGTGTAAAGATGCATTTCCCTCCATCTCTGCAGTCCTTGACCTCGAGTTATGTCAGGGTTCATGATGCCTTTAAGCCATGGGTTCCCCTGGGAAAGATTATAAAAGTCAGTCATTCTCTATGTTCCCAGGGATGTGGGCCTTCGTTATGGCTCACTCTAGGACCTGGGGTCCTTCCCAGAGGCACAAGCAAGTGAAGAGCCTGTGTTTTCTCAGAAATTCAATATGGAACCTGTCTCCTGAGGTGGCTGTCTCTCTCACACACCCACTGCTCCAGTCATCAATTCCTCTTCTCTATTTGACAAGGACGGTATGAAAATGTGTAGTTTAGCAAGGTAAGGCAGGTGAATGTGGACAAAATTGTAGGCAGGGTAGCTAGCACAGCTGCATTATTAAACAGGTTATTGCAATTAAAGAGAAGTCAGACAGCATCTGGAAGTATCAGACACGGCAGCATCTTCCACATGATGGTTTGACAGGCATGTGAAATAAAAGAGCAACAGGATCATGAAGGCTTGCACCAAGGTTCTAGGAAGGCACTCAGGCCAGCAGAATATAGCAGAATCAGATTCCTTGTAAAGAGGCCCCTGAGAGGGTACTGTATGAATCAGGAAAGTAGAAGTTTAAATCACAATGGAAATCTCTCTCTGTCTCTGTCTCTGTGTCTCTGTGTCTATCTCTGTCTCTCTGTCTCTGTCTCTCTGTCTCTGTCTCTGTCTCTCTGTCTCTCTCTCCCTCTCTCTCCCTCTCCCCCCCTCTCTCTCTCTCGGAGATTCAGGATAAGATTAAGAAATAGCATACACTGTTACTATTATCTAAGAACCCTTCTGGGGCAGAAAAGCCACTGAGTTTGTTCTTTGGATACCACCAACTCCTTGGCCAGCTAGTTCCTACCAAACCTACCCTGGGGTTAACCAAAATATATGTTCTCAGGAAAGGAAGAAAATTAAAAGTAACATATATGGGATGTTGCTTGGTAATCGCCTGCCATGTGTGGAAGCCCTGGACTCAAATCTCCAGAGCAACAAAAAAAAAAGAAGACAATTTGGAGAGAAATTATTTATAATAAAAATAGCACAAATGATGGCCATTTGGGTGTTTAAAAGCTGTAACTGTCAGCATTGACATCTCAGGATTCCTGCTACTCAACTGACTTACCAACTTAGGAATACGGTAAGGAACATTTCTTTTTAAGGCCACTACGATGCAGTATCCTTTGATCACTGCAAATTGACACTGCAGCCAATGAAATAAGCAGAGCGGAGGGAGACAAGAAGATAATGATAAGTGCATGAAACAAAGAAAGTAAAAGTGGAGAATGCTGTTCCTCTCGGCTAAGCGGCACACCACACACAGCTGCCCTCCCCACAGCCTGGCAGCCCTGCAGCAGCACACAGCCGAGACCAACAGGATCAAAAGCAGCTACCGGTACTCTCACAGGGCCGCAGGCTGCAAGCTGTCTGGTGTCAGAAAGCCCCCTGCAGACAACATATTTGTACGAATGCTTCTTCTCTCCTGTACAGTATTTACTTTCACCTAAATAAGCTATTTAAGGGATAGATCAGTCAACCTATTACTTCCATGTGCTATGGTCCTAAAGGAAAGAATTTATGATAGGAGAAAAAACAGAGAGCTAGCATATCAAACCAGGTGGTGGGTGATAGCAGAACCAGCCCTGGGGTCCTGCAGTAAGGCAGAAGGAGAAGCCAGGGGCCTCTTCCCATCTGGCCAGCTGCGATTTTAGAAGTTGTCAGGAAAAGAAGAGAGGGGGAAGAGGGAGAGGGAGAGAGGGAGAGAGGGAGAAAAAGAGAAAAAGAAGGTCTTCCTTTCAATGTCTGTCTTCTTTTTGCTTTTGACTCCCAAAGGTAAACTTGAGGTAAAACCCTGTGGTCTCATCTTTAAGGAGCCATCTGGTACTCTAGGAAAAGCCCAGCATGCAAAGCTTTTCCATCCATGTCCCAAGGTAGATATTTAGGACGCGAAGACAAACAAGTAGAAGGCAGGTAAAGCAACATTTTCGCGTGTCTGCTCTAGATGCCCGGGGCTGTCTCTGGGCTTGGCTGAAAGGAAGCCAGACCTGCCTGCTGTTTGGAAGCTGCTATCCTGTCCATCTAGGAAGCCCACTCTCTAGAGACTGTCTGTCTGAGAAGCTGGCTGGTTCAGGAGTAAGTGACACCCTGACACCAGGACTCACACCAGGGAGCTAAATAAGGTGGTACTGCTCTCCGAATGTACAAACAGGGTTCAGGGCGTGTCCCACCTTGGTGCCCTGCTGCTCTAGGTATTTAATGTAGGTCAGATTGCCCCCACATCATTAGAGTCTTTAAAAACAACCTCAATGACAGGAAACACATCTCAAACGGGCTTCCTGGGGCGGCAGAGAGACAAACTGTTCTTTTAAGCAGCTAAAAGCACTGTTGCCGATGAAGGCAGTAACAACAATTAGGACTACACCTTAAAAGTGCACTGGAAGAGGGGTTAGCTTTTTCAGGTGTGCCCAGGTAGTTCCAGAACAAACCACAGTAGGAAACAGTGATTAGCAGGCTCCAGATACCTTTCTGTGTGTGCAGTGAAAACCATCCACCGCCTCTTCTCCCTCCCACACTGCAACACTTTTCCATTAGCTCCTCTGACTCTTGAGCCCCCAAACCATCTCCCCTTGCTCCTCCTGGGCTTTCCTTTCTTTCTTAAGAGCAAGCATGTCTCCCCATCTCCCAAACATGCAACTTCCCTAATGGATCAAACCAAGAAAAAGGGCACATCACCTCTACCACTCTACCATGACGATGCTCACACCAAGAGGCCAGTTCGATGACCTTCATTTCCATGTTAATGCAAATATCTGTGTTTTCCAATGGTCTTAGCTGACCCCTATGAAAGGGTCATTTGATCCCAAAGGGGTCAGGACTCTCAGGATAAGAACCTCTGATCTACACTGTCAAGTTTGATGCCATCTCCTGCTGTTTCATAAAAGACTGTGACACTGTGACTGACAGCAAACAGGTTTTCAGAGGGTACCTTAGGCTCTGTCCCTGTTTGCCAGGATACAGCTGAGACTGGTTTCAGAGCATACCACAGAATAAAAAATGTGTCCCTGAAACAGGCGATGTCCCCCTTAAAGTCAACATTCAGATCAATATAAAGACTTACAAATAACAAATGGAGTTTAAAATTACACATGGGGATCCTTTCCTCTAACAACCAATGCCTCAAAAAGGACTTGAAATCGATCCACCAACTAGGCTTGGTGCAGCTTAATAGTAGTAAACAGGCCACATAGTAATGCTTTGAGTTAGTGTCTCCTGGTTCTGTAGTTCTCCCTAGTTCAGTCCAGAAAATCTTCTCAACTAAATTCTAGGTGCTGGGACATGACAACTGTCCTTGACCTTTGGAGATGATGACAGTCCTTTCCAGAATACCACAAGAAAGATTATGATGTGACTAAACTAACAAGTCCTCCCCTGGCCTTCTCTCTCCCCCTGGCTCCTTCTGTAGGCCATCAGACAATGGCCTCTTCTACTTTGCTCACTGCCGGAGTTCCAGTCACCTACAATACCTGTTCTGGACGTTGGTTTTCCCCAAACTCATGTGTTGGACCTTGGATCACAGTAAGAGTTTGTAGACCTTTTAGGGGGTAATTAGGTCACAAGGGCTCAATCCTCACCAGCGGGATTGGTAACCTAAGAGAAGCAGCTAAGTGCACTGCCTGTCTCCATTGTATGAAGACACAGCAATGAAATCTATGAGGCTATGAGGCTGAGAGTCCCTCCCAGACACTGATTGTGCTGGTGTCTTCACATTGGATTTCCCATCTTCCAGAACTGTGAGCAATAAATGCCTATTGTTTCTAAGCCTAAGGTATGCTGTGCTAACATTGAGAACGGACTAAGGGTGTGGGTAAGATGGCTAAGTGGTTAAAGCACTTGCTGCACAAACCTGAGTTCAATTCCTAGAACCCACATAAAGGTAAAAGAAGTGAACCCCACTAAATTGTCCTCTGACCTACACATACACCACACACACACACCATATGTTCACACAAAAAATAATAAAGTTTTGTTTAAAAAAATAAAAGAACAGGCCTGGATCATAGACATGCTATAGGCATTATGGGATCTCATGATGTTAATGCTTTACAAAGTTATACTTCTTTCAACCCTGAACATGAGAGTAAATAATCAGCCTTCATTCTGTTAGAGACTTCAGATACATATCAAAGGGGATGCCATGTGCACGCAGGGGTTATACAAAAATAAACCATAGAAGCTTCACTTGGAGAGGACTCCTTGGGAGGTGCTGAGGCATGGTCCTGAGATGCACTAAGGACTTAGAGGCACAGTGCTCCAGCCCCTCTCCTAGGTTCATGTGTCTGAACACTTCCTGCCCAGCTCATGGCACTATTTGAGGATAAAGAATTGGAGAGATGGAACCTTGATGGTGTGTGTGTGTGTGTGTGTGTGTGTGTGTGTGTGTATTTTAACTCAGCTGACTCAACTTCCTGTTCGCTCTGCTTCCTGAGACTGCTGACAAACAATGTGATCTTTGGCTCCTGTAGAGCCGAGCCTTCTCCCCCAAGATGGAAGGCATGTCCTTGAACTGTAAGCTAAATTAAGTCCCTACCTCTTAAAGAAAATAAAATTTATTTAAATAAATATAGTAGTACTGGTAAGAAGTGTGTCTCAATCAGTGCTCTGTGGGAGGGGCTGAGAGCCTTTCAAAATAAGAGGAGCTTAGGGAATGGAGGACAATACTGAGTCAACCAGGTACCTTGTATATCCTCCGGGCCACATGCACAGTCTGGCTTCTGTCCATAGCTTGGGGTTGGGGGGTCTTTGGGGACCCCTTTTTCCATCTGGGAGAATCATGAACAGCTGGGGATTACCTGTGTTCAGACTAGACCAGTTCTGGATACACATGTGGATTCTTAAATTCTTTATTTTTAAGTTACTACTATATCTGTGTGATAGCCTCCTATGTATGGTTTAAGTATTTACTTGTGCTGAGAGCAGACAAAAAGGACTTAGAGGGACTTGGTGAAATTCCTTCTAGATGAATGGTCTACGACAAAATACTAACTTACTTCTTATGTTGTTAACTTTACATATGTATCTATTTTCAAAAGTTATGGGTATGTATGTGAGCATCTACACACTCCTGTATGTACAATAGATACATAATAGGTAGATGATAGTGTGTGGGGAGCCGCAGCTGCCACCCTATATATATATATTGAACACCTGGTCTCCGGCCAGAGCAGAGAGCATTGATAAACAAGCCCTTAGTTGGAAAAGCTGAGTGCCTCCAGTTTGTGATGCAAGCTGGCATGATTTTCCCACAGCCTATTATGCTTTGCCACGTAGCTGATGCTGATTGGAACCAGGGAAAGTATTTAACCTGCGAGGGCTGGGGGTTAGAGAGGAGATTATTATGATTATTGGGATAAGTAAGAAGAAGTAAAAATGAAGGTTCCTGATTAAACTGTTGGGAGAAGAGCTCGTTGTTGCCTCCTTATTTCCTCTGGATGGAAAGGCGGCCGACAATAGTGATCAATAATAAATTGATAGATGATGCTAGTGAGCAGATAACTGATAGATGATCAGTAAGTAGATGAAAGAGATAGACATGGAAAGACACGGTACGCTGTATACAGATGTATGTAATAAACAGATATGACACTTACAGACTGAATCTTGACCACCTTATAATTTGTACATCAAAGCCCTAACTGCTGACACTTGAATGTGACTACATTGGAAACAGTGTTGGTTGAATAGAGGCCATCTGATATATCCCTGAAAGAGATGTGGACACACAAGGGTACACACATAGAGGGACTACTTGTGAGCAGACAGCAGAATGACAACTATCAGAGAGCCACAGACAGAGGCCTGCCTGCCACAGGGCCTTCCCTGATGGTCCTCAGTGGAACATTTGTGTCTGTTGTTTAAGCTTCCCCCACACACACCTATGATATTTCATAGTGCAAGCAAACTTATGTAAGTGCTGAATTAATTTGAGGAAAACACTGTTCTCTTTGATGAATTAAGTGCCATTAGAAATGAAACTGTCATTTAACTGAATTAAACTGAATTTGAAAATCCATTATTTCTGACTTTATCCCAATCATTCTTATGGTAATGAAACAATAAATACCCTTTTGAAAAGGAAGCTATTTCCAATCTGTCATTAGTCCACTCTCTTCCATGCCACCCTCAACAGGTACATCAAGTTCCCACAAGAATGTTCTAAGGAGTAACTGCTCTAAGCAAGTCAAAATTAGTAGGAGAAAGTTCAAATCAAAACACTATGAGCTTCACCATGAGAGACAGTGGAGATCAAAAAGTCCAGGCCTATACATTCTAGAATTCAGGCTTATATTTGGAATTGTTCTCACCCCTGCTGACCCCTTTAGCTCTCAGACACAGTCACACACAGAAGAAGACAGACAGACACATGCACACAGGCATATGCAGGCACAGACAGACAGACACACAGACACACACACACACACCAATAGTAAAGAGCATCATGACAGCAAGATGACATAGAAAACAGATACAAAAAGTATCTTTAAGAAAAGATTCTCAGAGCTGGAGAAATGGCTCAGCCATTAAGAGCACGGGTTGCTCTATCAGAGGACCCTGGGTCAATTCCCAGCACCCACATGGCAGCTCACAACTGTTTGTAACACTAGTTCCAGAGGCTTCAACACCCTCACATAGGCATACATGCAGGCAAAACAGCAGTGCACGTGAAATAAAAATACATTTTAAAAGAAAAAAACTCGTCTCAGTATGGTATAAGAACCCAAGCTGAGCACAAAGATGGTCCTCAAAGCTTCTGCCCATTATATCTCCAAGCTGTTCAGACTCTGGTCTCCCCTTCTCTAGAGAATGAGGTTGACATGAGAAGTTTCCTCCTCTGGGATTGAAATATTTCACTTTGTATGGAAGCTCCTTAAATAGAAAAGTAAACAACTCAAAAGAGCTTCAGGAAGTCCCAGAAACTGACCAGATTCACCAGCTTCCCTCCCTCCCTGTTTTCCAGAGTAAACAATAAAAGCTAGGAGTCACCTCAGACACTAGAGAGCTCAGCTGCAATCAATGACTGGAAGAAGCAGAAAAACACTTGAGCTGCCTTGAAGAGGTTTAGACCAGGGTTGTGTGGAAAAGACCCTCTCAAACCTGTTGAGCTGCCTGCAGGCGGTGCAGTGTGCTCCAGGTTCCCAGTTTTGTGAGCTGTCATCTATGCTGGGGTAGGCCTTGATGATGCAGCTCTCTTTGAGTTAGTCTGTTGTGGGCTCCCTACATGGGGGGGAGTAGATAGATGTATGGGCTCCATCTCCCCAAGAAGAGTTTTGTCACACAACAGAGGCAATGCACCACCTCTACTCTACCATGGTATCCTGCCCAACTACCGTAGCACGTGGGATCTCTTTCCTTTTCTCAAACTCCGTGATGAATTACTTGGATTTCTTACTGATGAGAGAGTGTGGTAATTTGAGTGAGGAATGTCCACCATAGAGTCAGGTCTTTGTACACTTGGTCTCCAGTTTTTATTTTCACTGGGGGTGATCTGGCAGGTATGGTCTTACTAGAAGATGTATGTCACTTGGTTATACTACCTCACTCAGCTGTGAGTTTGTTCTCTCTACTTCGTGTCTTCTGTTAAAGGTGGAACTCCTACGATAAGAAAAAAATAAATTAAAAAAAAAAATGGGACTCGGGCCACCATGTCTTCCTGCCTTGGCTCCCTGTCATGATTGATTCATATCTGTTTGGAACTGTAAGCCCAAATAAACTCTCTTCTTCAAGTTGCTTTTGGCCATAGTATTTGATTACAGCAACAAAAAAAGTAGCTAACAGGGACAGCATGAATCCAACTCCCAAGAGATCAGCCTGTTGCTTACCTAGTACCCCATGCTGATTTATATAGCTGTTGTTCTAAAACACTGTGGCCAGGTGAAATAAAACTTTAAACATAGGCCATGTGTGTGGCCCTGGGGAAGCACTCTGTAAATTTTAATTGTTGGAGTTTTTTGAAATATTTGGCACAGACTATAGTCAGTGGAATAAGCTGTATCTTAAATCACTTGGAAGGTGACTTGTCAAAAAATAGCTTACTTTATATTCCTGTCCCATGGTATCCATCTCCAAGCTGCACACACCACTCCTACAGCCCTGAGGCAAATCGTGCTGTTGACAGGTGAGAACAAGGGGGAAGGATTAAATCTTGTAAATATAGGAGTTGAGACAGTGCTGCAAGAGAGCTCTACTGCTTCTTCCTACAGGTAAGACCGGCCAGAAGGGAGCAAGGTGAAGTCTTGCAAAATAAGGGATGGAAAGTAGTGCCTGCTGCCTCTTGTCTAGGCGTCACCGAGTCTCCAAATATAGCTTATCTTATTTGGGTGTCACTTTGACTCAGACTTGGTGGCCTGCTTTCTATGGCAGATAAGTAACTACAGATAGTAAATGTAAATTTCTATGTGATGTCCATGGAGACCGTCATCTTGCTTCTGGCACCTCAAGCTCAGCCTCAGACTCTCGAGATGCAGGTTAACTCTCCCTGCACCGTTAGGCTGTGTAGAAATTTGAAAATACTGTCATAAATATGGCACAGGCTTGTATAGTGCTGTCCAGAGCTTCATCTGGAATATCTGCCTTTTCTGTGGAATCGTGTTAATGTGTGTGGGTTTCAGGGGAAGATAGGAAAGGTTTATGGTCACATTCTCTTACTTATCACCTCAGGTCTCTTGATCCACCTGAGGGAAGCAGCGCTTTCAGCCAGGCCTGCTTCCCATGACAGTTGTTTTGCTGTTACCAAGGACATGTGTGAGGAAAGCAAATGCATCTTTGAGGAGATGATTATGTGAAGCATGAAAATCATTTTCACCTGAAGGGCAATGGCATTTTAGTAATGTCCTGTAATCAAGGAAGTAGTTATATAGGTCTTGGTAGAGGAAGGTGTACTAGCTGGTTTGTGTGTCAACTTGACACAGGTGGAGTTATCACAGAGAAGGGAGTTTCAGTTGGGGAAGTGCCTCCATGAGATCCAGCTGTGGGGCGTTTTCTCAATTGCCCCTTGTGGGTGGTGCCATCCCTGGGCTGGAGGTCTTGGGTTCTATAAGAGAGCAGGCTGAGCAAGCCAGGAGAAGCAAGCCAGCAAGGAACATCTCTCTATGGCCTCTGCATCAGTTCCTGCTTCCTGACCTGCATGAGTTCCAGTCCTGACTTCCTCTGGTGATCAACAGCCTTGTGGAAGTAAGCTGAATAAACCCTTTCCTCCCCAACTTGCTTCATGGTCATGATGTTTGTGCAGGAATAGAAACCCTGACTAAGACAGAAGGAGAAGCCACAATTAAACCCATGTTTAACTTGCACCGTGTTAGCATCTCACAAAGAGATTCTCAACCTCTGCCTTTTCACCTCACATCTAAGCAACATTATCACGGACTGAATAAGCATGTTCACAAGGAAGGGGGAGCAAAAGTTAACGTCTCACATGCTTTCTCCTTCTGTCTAGTAGGAACAAATACGTTTCATACTCTAGTAGAGAAAGAAAAAAAAAAAAGAACACCTTGTGCCTTGGCATAAACCAAAAAAATAACAGCATTGAGAACTTAGGAGTTAGACAGACTCCAGACAGGGAGCAAGGCCAAAGCTAGCTAAGGAAGGCGGTAAGTTTCCTTAGCCTCCTGACTTAACACAAAAGCCTGGCAGCTTTTGTGTCCCACTGGCAGGCCCCCTACTGATGGCCTGGGGCAACAGGTTCAAGGCTAGATCAGGACCAGTCACTCAACATTTACTAACCAATCAACTCTCACGTCTGCCAACTGGCCAACCCTGGGGGGGGGGGGGCAGGGCATTTCTCAGATTTCTCTGCTGCCACCTGTTCTGCTTCAGATTTTGCCTGGCAGAGAAAATGAACTTGACCCAGACCCCAGGTGCCTAGACTGTATTGGCATCCTCTTAGATGGATGCTAATTCTAATTCTCCCCCCAACCAAATGAAACCTTAACTGTGTTCTACCTCCTAAGGAAAATACATCTCCCTGCCTGCCCCACCCAGTTGTTTGCTATGCTGCTGTCTGAAGAAAAGTCACAATTTTAGGAAGATGAAATGCATGTGAAAGTCATTTTCAAACACAAACAATGCTCAAATGCACACTTGGTACTGTCTGTAATTGTTCAGGGTACTTCATGTGTTTATTATGGTTCTCTCTCTCTCTCTCTCTCTCTCTCTCTCTCCCTCTCTCCCTCTCTCCCTCTCTCCCTCTCTCTCTCTCCCTCTCTCTCTCTCTCCCTACATGTCTCCCACCCCCTAATTCTGATGAGCCTTCCTTTCCAACGAGAGTCTCTGGAATACTGGTTAAGGAAGTTCTTTTTTTTTTTCTTCTAACTCCTCCCACATCTAAATCTTCCTCCATCAAAAGTAAATTAAGTATCAAGCAGACAGCTTGCTACTCTTTCCCATTTTAATCCAGCCATAACAACAACAACAACAACAACAACAAAACCTCATAATCCGAGCAGCCACATTTGGGGGAACCTGCCCAAGGATTTGCCTGTCTTTGTTTTCCAACACCCCTTGAAATGGACTCACCTTCCCTGCCTTTCACCACAGAGTGCCTGGCCCTTCTACTCACACAGCCACATCTGAGACCCAAAAGAACTGCAGTGTCCACGCATGAAGCACTGGCCTCTCCCTATGCTCCCTCCCTCAGAGATCAGGAGAACTTTTCTCTTTCTCTATCATCTGCTGAGCTGGTGGACGGTGACTCACCCATCTAGGTTCAGTGCAGGAAGGCAGGACTACACTGGTCTTGTTCTCTGAGCCGCCCAGTGACAATTGTCTTCTTTCTGGTGGCTCTTCATTGCCTCCTCTATTCAAAACTCCCTGCTCCTGTGCTGTCACTCTCCAGCTGGTGACCTTGTGGTCCCAGGAAATGTCCAAGTATTCTTTCCTCACCAGATCTGAACAAGGTCGTTTGTGATTCAGCTACCCACGACACCTCGTGAATTGCATGTTCAGGAGGCACGTGTGCAGGTTCAATAGATCTCTGTGAAGACACCTCTTCAACATCCTCTTCTCTCAGTGCTTATATTATCATTCATCTTTTGTGTCTTTGTGGTGTTGGGGATGGAAAACAGGATCTCACTTATGGTAGGCAAGTGTTCTGTCACAGAACTATACCATCAATCTAGCACTCACATATTCCCTCTCTCTCTCTCTCTCTCTCTCTCTGTGTGTGTGTGTGTGTGTGTGTGTGTGTGTACACTTGCCAGCGTGTGTAAGCATGCAGGCACATATTCTGCAGGTGCTTCTGCATATGCATGTTTATGTGTATGGAGGCCAGGGGTCCATGCCAGGTGCCTTCCTCTATCCCTCTCCACCTTTATTTTTTGAGGCAGAGTCTTTCATTGAACCTGAAGCTCACTGACTGAGCTTGACTGACTCACCTGCCAGGTTCAGTGACTGAGTCAGCTCTACCTGAAGCTCACTCACTGAGCAGGGACCCACCTATCCCTGCCTCCACCTTGACCCTAACCCTAGGGCTCCAGGCATGCACCATTGCACCCAGTCTTTTCCATGGATTCTGGGGATCCAGACTCATGGTATCCTGCCAACTGAGCCATCTTCTCAGCTCTATCTTCACATTCTTGGAGCGGCTAGTGTGTACCTTCGTCAAAAAGCTTACCTTGGTGCCCTCACTTTATCTATGGTCACATTTTTTGTGATTGAGTGTTCATTTCTGATTGTTTTTCTTCTTACTTCCTAACAGGATGTGAGCATGGAAAACATAATCCAGCACGCCTCTAATCCCTCTTCTTCCGGTCCTGACCACCCATCTTAGGTATGCGGCCACCTCCTGCTCAGTAGCTATCTCAGGACTGGCTCAAATGCTGGCCAATGGCTCTTCTTTGCCAGGTTATTGTCTGTTCCTCCAGGTCCTTGTCTCAAGTCCCCTTCCTCTAGATGCTTTGATGTGGCCTCTATCCCTAAGTAGGTACTGCTCAGAATTGAATGTGGAGTGGAATAGAACCCAGCCTCCTCTGCTCCTACACCACTGGGAGGAATAGAACCCAGCCTCTGTTCCTACACCACTGGGAAGGAATAGGTATTTCTGGTTAAATGTCTGGCTCTAACCTCAGAACTCCTATCTATTGGCTCTGTCTATGCATACATACCTTACTCCTCTGCATCTCTGTCTCTTCATTCTTCCTGACACCCGAAAAGTTCCCCTCAAATGTACATAGGGAATGGCATGTCTCTATCAGTGAAATGCAAAGCTGGTCTCTAGGCCTCACTCAGCTGGCACACTACTGAAAGCCCAGGATATCTATCACATGAATGCAGCTTATCTGGGAGGAACTATCCTGTAAACTCTTCTTTTTTCTCTTCTCTTCTTTTCTCTACTCTTCTCTTCCTACCCCTGCCTCCACCCCTAGCTCTTTGAGACAAGGACCCACTTGTAGCCCACAATGGCCTCAAACATACTTCAGTTTCTTTTTCTTCTTTCTTTCTTTCTTTCTTTTTTTTTTTTTTTTTTTTTTTGACTTTTCGAGACAGGGTTTCTCTGTGTAGCCCTGGCTGTCCTGAAAGTCACTCTGTAGACCAGGCTGGCCTTGAACTCAGAAATCTGCCTGCCTCTGCCTCCCAAGTGCTGGGATTAAAGGTATGTACTACCACTGCCTGGCTCATACTTCAGTTTCTTAAGCAATGAAATTTACAAACGTATGCAATTCATCTGTTTTTCTCTCTCTCTCCCTCTCTCTCTCTCTCTGAGTGTATGTGTATGTGTGTACGCCTTCAAGTGTGTATACATGTGTATGTGGGGGGGCTACATATGCATATGTGTGTGCATGCTTGTGTGGGGAATCGAGAGACCGATGTTAGGCACCATCCTCTATTGCTCTTTACCTTTTTAACACAGAATCTTTCTCAAGTCTGTAGCTCAGTGAGTCATAAGGACTAGTTAGCAGGCCAGCAAACCCTCCTGTCTCTACCTCTGTAACAGTAGAATTACAGCCACTGCATCTGGCATTTTTAATGTGCATGCTGGGATCTGGGTTCAGGTATCGCACTTCTCTGGCAAGTACTCTCCTAACCATGTGCTTGCAGTGCCCAGGGAAGCCAGAAGAACTGTCAGATCCCCTAGGTTTGGCATGATGGACAGTTTGGATGCTGGGAATTGAACCCAGGTCCTCTGGAAGTGCAGCCAAGGCGCTTAACCACCTAGCCATCTCTCCGGCCCCGAGTCCTCTATTTTAAAACTGTCTCTGAACCTTGATGTAGAGCTATCGCTTCAACCTGACTGTGCACCCAAACTTCTAGGACTAGTATCTTTTGCAGATACATTTCCCCTCGGATGCTTTAGTCAGTGTCTCTCACAACCATCTATCTTTGTCGGAGTAAGCAGCACCAAGAGGAAAAAAGCACAGAGGCAGAGCCCTACTTCCTCACTTTACCCCTGCCCACCCTCGCCCTGGCCTGTTGTTTGATATAGCAGGAGGCTGCCTTCCAAGATTCTACAAAGCCAGGCGCACTTTATATTGTCTACGATGGCAGGGTTGGTGACTCCAATGTATCTGCAGGTCCTCTGACATATGGTAAGGACAGTCGCTTTGGCCTGAGACAGACCATAGATGAGGAAGTACCTCAGCGACTTGCTGTCACTCTGCAGATCCTTCAAATCCAAAACCATTCAGATTTCAGTGGATTCTGAGTGGTCAAATGCCCCCAGCCTCTGCTAGCCAATAGAAACTAGGAGAATGTGAAAA
Organism: Mastomys coucha; assembly: GCF_008632895.1. Taxonomy (NCBI): domain Eukaryota; kingdom Metazoa; phylum Chordata; class Mammalia; order Rodentia; family Muridae; genus Mastomys; species Mastomys coucha. Next base: position 81,632,377 of record NW_022196906.1, on the reverse strand, counting down.
TGATGTCATTTGCCAAGTAAAAGAAGACCCTGGGTGAACAGAGGCGGGTCAGCGTAGAGGGCAGGCTAGAAGCGTTAGGACTAAGAATGTAGAAACAGCAGGATGAACCACAGGGAAACACATGCACAGGAATGCACAAGCACACAGTGCACGAACAAGTCGATAGCAACTCTGGCTCTCATATGTGCCGATATTTTCTCTTCCTTTCTATTGAGCTCCATGTTTTCAAAATGCTGGTTTCCACCTACTAGGCTAGCATCATTACGTTAATGTCAAATCACTCGCGTTTGTAGAAGCGTGGAGATGGCAAGCCCTCATCCACAGCCCAGTTAGCCATAAATGCTTTCCTGGGTGGTCGTGAGCTGTCTTTTAAAAGCATTTGTTCTGGGAGGCGATGTTTCCATCTTTCGAAAAGTCTCCTGGCTCTATTCCCCTCCCTCACACCTGTGCAGAGGTGACTAAAAAAACCGCTTTCACTGTTCCAGGGTGCTAGCTACTCACGCTTCAAACTGCCCCTTTCGGACTTCAAGACCTCTCCAAGCAGTTTGGGCTGGCCTCTGCCCTCACCAAGGAGCTAGTTAGCCCCGCCCACGCCCTACCCTGTCAGAGCCAGTCTGATCTGATGGATGCTCGCATCTCAGGCGTACCTGTTTTTGCTGCTGTGCTCCCCGCCTGGAATCGCAGCGTTAGTTTCCAGATCTCTCTCCGCCCCCACAATTAGCTTGTTTTGTCGGGTTTTAAAAAATGTACTTAGCTCTCTCATTTTTTTCACCTGTGTGTTGGAAATACTGCTACTTACTTGGGGGAGGGGACAGTTAGTACGGATTAACTTATGTGTGGCAGTTCCCCCCTCCTCCTCCCCCCCATAGCCAGGGAAACCTTCTTCCAAGCTTCTTTTGCTCTCAAAACAGTCCCGATTGCTTCATTGTTGCCAGATTAAATCGAGTACAATATCCAGGGCTCCATGTCATCTAAAGTGCTGTGGGAACCGAAGTATCAGAACAGTTTTCTGTCGCACTTGCTCTCAGAAGGCCTTCCCCGGTTCGGTACACAGAACGGGGCTAAGAAGAACGCAGGAGGGACTTGGAACTGCAGTCTCACGGGTAAGGTAACCCACCACCCTGTTGGCTCCCCAATGTGAACAAACCTGTCCACGCAGGTTAATCCTAAGAAACAGACTTACTGCAGGGGGCGCGCATCCTGGGGCTGGGGGGACCACACCCTTGGTCTGGAGGTGCAGCTTCCCCAGCCCCTGGGGCTCTGTGGAGGCGCTGCGGAGGCCTGGTGGCGGCGAGAAAGTTTCTCACCTGCGGCAGAGGGTGTGGCTGGGTCGTGGTCCCCTGCGCCCCTTGGATGCTCAGCTCAGTCCGCGGAGCTATATCCAGGATTTCCAGACTCCTCGGGCTGAAAGGGGTGACCTCAGCAGCAGCAGGGCAAGCTTCGAACTTGGGAGCCCTTCAAAAGGCCAGCAAGCTGCTCTAGGTACCATTTGAATCCCGATAACTCTTTCCCACCCTTCTCATCTTCACCCACTCCAATCCCAACACGCGTGCAGACTGAAAGGCACCCAGACCCTAGGCTAGCCCTACACCCCGTCCTGCCCCGGGTTACCGCAGGCTTTACACGGTCCAGCTCCTCGGGTGCGCGAGCCTCACCGCTGCCCTGCCGCCGTGCCGCCGTGCTGCCGCTGCCAGTGGCCGGAGCTGTGCAAGTCGCTCTCTGCGCCGCGGTGCGGTGGAGACGCGCGCTCCCGACCTAGTGGAGGAGGAGGCGCTGGGCACTGAGGCTGTGGCTGAGCTCCAGAGACGTCTCCCCAACCTTAGGGATCCACATGAATACCCGCCCCGCCTTCCAATTTTGTGTAAGAACCTGCAATGAGCAAAGGAAAGAAAAGATGTCCAGGGATACTTTATCCTCTCCAGGTCTGTAGTGGGTATCTTAGCTTTGAGTACAAGCTCTCATGAGCTGATCGAGATGAAATGAGGCCACATGAACAGAGAGGCTTGCCAGTCATTCTCAGCCTTGTGTTCAAGTTCAACGAGGCTAGAATCCTACATAATGCACTGCTTCAATTACTATCTCGGTTTTTGAGTGCCTCCTCCATAGGTACAGATGCCAAGGGGCATCAAACACTCTCCAGATTAATCCCCAAGAGTTAGCAATGGGCTGGGAGCAGGCTCAAGTTAACAGCCATGACTCTCTTCTGCATCTGTTTGTTCATCCGATCTGTATTTGGTGCCGAACACCAGCTTTCAAAAGGTTATTCTAATAAAGAGACAGACAATAAACATTACCAATAAATACCACTAGGGCTATTTGAGTAAAGTGTGGGCAAAAATACAAAAGAAAAATAGGGCGGTGGGGGAGAGGGGGTCAGAGCTAGCCTTACTCTGTAACAGGGAGGTGAAGAACAACCAGGCTTCGTGCATATGGGGAAAGAACACTGCCTTAGAGCCAGGCTCTGAGATGTCCCTTAGCATATACTGTGTGTGTGTGTGTGTGTGTGTGAGAGAGAGAGAGAGTGAGAGAGAGAGAGAGACAGAGAGAGAGACAGAGACAGAGAGACAGAGAAAGAGAGAGACAGAGAGATAGAGAGACAGAGACAGAGAGACAGAGAAAGAGAGAGACAGAGAGATAGAGAGACAGAGAAAGAGAGAGACAGAGAGATAGAGAGACAGAGAGAGAGACAGAGGGAGACAGAGACAGAGAGAGACAGAGACAAAGACAGAGGGAGACAGAGACAGACACAGAGAGCTAGAGAGATAGAGGGAGAGAGAGGGAGAGAGAGAGAGATTGAGCTTATGTGCAAATCATAAGTGCTACATGAGAAGGTCCATGACCATGTCGGTTTTCCAAGTGAACCAGGCAGCAATGGCCCAGTACCTTTAATCCCAGCACTCTTAGAGTTCAAGGCCAGTCTGGCCCACAGAAAGAGTTCCAGGATAACTTAAAAAAAAAAAAAAAAACCAAAAAAACCAACAACAACAACAAAAAAAAAAACAAACAAAAAAAACAACCAAGAGAGAAAAGGGGAGGGATGCCGAGAGAACTGCATGGCAAGGCCATGCCAGAAGAGGATTCCTGGAAGTGATAGCTGTGATAGCTGACTCAGAGATCTTTTTAAAAAGTAGTTTCTCTGTTTTTTATAGCATCTCTATGTGTTCTCCTGTCTCCTTGGCAAGCAGCTTGATTCTAAATGATACACTTTAACATCTGTAGTGAGAGTGGCCCATGGTTCACAAGACTGCACACTGACTCATTCCCTTTGCAGAATTCTGTTTTCTGGGGATGTGATCCGTCACCCAAGCCATGGAACCTCTGCCACGGTCAGAGCCTGGTGACACTGCACAGAGCAGCGACAGGACGTAACTGCCACTGCTAAGTGCCAGCTACTAAACAAGCCAATATCCACCTTAGCTGTGGACAGCAGCGGGTGGGGTCGTTCCCGAGTTAGAGGTCCAGGGGTGTACAAGATGGATAGTCCAAGAACATTGTGCTTGGGGGCAAAGGCAGGTGGCTAACCATTAGTTTCAGAAGCCAAAACTGCAGCCTCCCAGAAAGTAACATCAGGAGGAAAACGAAACTCAGATGCCCCTCCCTAGGTATCTCTAGCTGTCTGTCATGTCTGCTTCCTTTCTCCACAGTCACTAACATCCTTCCTCCTTTCCCTCTAGATCCATCTCAAGCACACTGTATCTTCCAGAAACCCTTCCTCGCTGCTCTGCTTGGAACTCTTCTGTGGAGCAGTAAGTGTGAGTACAGGAGTGTGCGTGTCCCTGTGTGTTTGCAGCCTCATGCGTGCCACAGTGAGTGTGCAGAAGGGAGAGGGACAGCCTCGGGCGTCTGATCTCACCTCCTATCTTCTTTGAGGCAGAATCTTTCATTGCTCACCGGTCTACAGGTCTGCGCTGTGTCTTATCTTCCCGTTAAGAGCAGAATTACAGACACACGCTCCTGGATCCAAACTCAGGGCCACAAGCTCGCACACGCACTTCACCCAGAGCCGCCTCCCCACCACTATCCACGAACTCTCAACCTGAAAACTGAAACCTCTCACATAGCACTTCTCCGTTTCTACTTTAGACTTCAGCAAGCATACCCCGACCCCTCCCAGAGACCTGTTCCACAGCTTCTATAAGAGATCAGGTTTTGGCTCCAGTGGGCATCTAATGGGTGAGCTTTTATTACAAGCAGCAAACTGATCTGCAAAGTCTTTTCCAATTCAAGGAAAGTTAGTGGCGAGGCTAAGTTACATGTATCTTTGTCCATTCGTAAAGGTTGTCCTGTCATAAATGGATGTTGACCATTCATAAAGGTTGGCATCAGTTTGTCTTGAGGTAAATTCTGTTTGCCCCATTCTGAGATCGGAAAACTCAGGCTTGGGCATCGTTTCCCTATGGTCACAATTCTACTCAGTGGCACAGCTGGAATTCGCACTCAAAATGTAGAAATTATCATCATTGGGAACTCATACTTCCTCTCGCCCAATCATTCATTCATTTGTTCCTTCTACAGATATTTACAATTATTTGTCTTGACTCTGTAACAGCTGCCAGGAAAATTGCAATGATTAGATCACAGATCTTACCCTCAAAATCTAATGAAAGGGAAAGAGGAGCGAGGAAGTAATCAAGACCCAATATTCTGAACTTCACAAAAGAGGCTCGTGGAGAGAGAGCCTGAAGGAACTCTTTGTTTCACCCACAGTGTTTGGAAAGGGGAGCTGACAGCAAGGATTCTCTGAGAAGACAGAGTTACACAAGCCTGCTGCACTGACTGAGGGAAATGCAGAAGCCTGAGGAGAAGCTGATGCAAACCACAGGGGCTGGATGAGTGTGACGAACTAGGAGGCTGGCTTTGACTGCTGGAGATGGGGTAGGGGTGGGAGATAGGGGTGGAGGACAGGGGATGCGCAGTTGTTGAGAACAACAGCAGATGAGCTGGGCAAGGCCAATGGAACTAGATCTCAGAGGTCTAGGAAATACTTTCATGGACTCCATCATCCTTGAACATGTGTGAAAAGTCATTACATCTGCACGTGTCATCTCACAGGAGAAGGTCCAGGGCTTTAGTCAACTTTTCAAAAAGGCTTAATGGTCCAGGGCCATAAGCTAGGGACATCACGTTCCTTTCTTGAAACTCGATCTGTGGACCAAATACTTGCACCGTCAATCAGAACATGCAGGACACCTGGATTTTAGAAGGACAGAAGGCTCAGCTCTGCCAGATGCCTCCAAACATGAAACAGTACTGCCCTCCCTAAACAAGAATGGAGGAGCCCTCCAGCCCCTCACCAATACTTCCTAAGTGGGAATGGAGGGTGCTGCTAGCCAGCTAGCAGGCCAAGAGTCAGGGAGCTGACAGCCAAGAGCAGGTCTTAGGGAGGGAGGGAGCAGGGAGTAAGACCACAGTTTGCTGAGACCATGAGCCGATAGTACTTGCTTGCGTCCTCCACTGCTCCATCTGACTTCACGAACTGCTGAGTTATGTAATCCCAGAGTCATACATTCCGATCCCCAATGCTGGAGACTATTTGGACTAATAGGGCCTTTAAAGAGGTGATTATGTTGGATGAGGCCGTGTGGTTGAGTCTTAATCCATACAACCCATGTTCTCAGGAGAAGAGCAAATTAATACACAGAGAAACAGTGGGTGGATATGAGCATAGAAGAATGACCATGCATCAGGAATAGACTGGTCATCCTAAGTCAAGAAGCGATATCTGAAACAGAGCTCTGTCTGTGACCCGCTGAGGAAATTTCTAGTCTCCGTGTGGAGATAACTTTCTATTATTAAAGTTACCCAGACTGTGGTGTTTTGTTATGGTCAGACCCAGTAGACAAATGACATCAATTAAGAAACTTAAGATGACAGCCAAATAGCTTTAACTCTCAGGGGATTGCCCTGCGTGGGCACGGACGACTCCTCTACCATTACATTGCTTGTAGGCCCCTAAAACCCAGTTGTGAGAATATGGGAATGGAAATCTGTAGGAGGGTAGTAGAAATTTCTGGTTTCTTTGGAAACTCAGTTTTGTCAGATGATGTTTTTCTGGAAGCTGTCTTGTAAGAGGATTTTTTGCTGAAGCAGACATGTGAGAAAGCATATGATGTTTTGCTGGAGTGGATGCTTGAGAGGGTGTGTGATGTTTTGAAAGAATATAAACATAACCCCACAGACAGTGAGAGGATACCCTTGTATTACTTCACCTTGCAATGCTTCACTGGTCTTCACTGATCTTCACTGTTCTTTGCTGGTCTTTACTTCATAGAGAGAAATGCACCAAAGAACTTCTCATGGTATTCTAGCTTATTCTTGCTGCTTCCATTGACTCATTCAAATTTGAAGGAGCCTTGCAGTTTCGGCTAGATCTAGCCACTGCTACTGGCCCTATTTAGTGTTTGCTATTGGACTGGACTGCTGATGTCCTGACAATAAAGATTGGCATCATTCCAAAGAACTACTTTTAAACAGGTCCATAACCCCCTTTTCCTATTAACCTTCTTTGTCTACTACTTCTGGTCAGTGGGCTAGAAGGGAAGTTGAAGCATTTAAGAACCCTAATTAAAGCAGGTTTTGAAACACCTAAGCATACACAGCAGTGGGAAGATGGAGTAGTTGAAGCAAGGCATTAGTGAAACTGGTCCTGGGAAACGAAAGTGAGAAGAAGGCTGATGTCGGAAGGAGCAGCTAGGGATACAGGAAGTAAGCAAGAGGGGGTAGGATGTATGGAGAGATGGGTAACAATGTATAAGGGCAAGGATCTATGATGATGATCATAGCCATGAGCCTTAGCAGAGGGGTCACATGATGGGAACTGGAGCCAGACTGTTACTGGTAAGAAACTAGTCATATGATCACAGGGAGCCCTTACGAAGAAGTTGGAAAGAAAAAGGAGGACCAGTACCACAAGCTTAAGGAAAGCCATGAGATATGGAGGGCTGGTCATCAAGGCTAAGCTGTCTTACTGAAAAGACCAACGGAGGGCCTTCCAATAAAGACTAAAGTCCTAGCCTTGGTGTATGGCCATAGTTGGAGCTCTTTGTGTTGTTGGCTGATTAGCCCAACTGGGTACCAGTAGCAATGCTGGAGACACACACAGCAAGTACAGCCAACACAAAGAGTAAATTAGTGAGATGCAAAGTGTCAGGCTGTGATGATCTTGTTTAGTCTTTATTTGTTTCGGGGTTTTGTTTGCTTTTTGTTTGCTTTTTGCTCTTCAGGTTAGAGACAAACATTTTTAAAGATGGCGAGCATCTCTTTCCAACTGAAGAAGCAACTTGAAGGTAGAGTCGAGGGAGAAAATAATTGCTGAATTAAGATACTAGACAAAAGATAAGAAAATAATCAAGAAAATGCTGTGGGAAGAATTGAACATCCACTTATTTATTCATTCAGTGCTGGGTATTAGGAGGTGCCCTTCTGAAGATAAAGAACTTTTTCTCAGCGATGAGACAGATATGAAAGAAAGCATCTAGTGTGTTCCTTTCCATTTGCTTAAGATGATACCATCTATTAAAAAGTTTTTTTTTCATGAAGAAATAAGAATAAAAACCAGTGATGAAGCACATCAGGGATGTGCCTAAGCATCCAAGTAAACAAGCACGGTTTGGAGACAAAATGAACCTGGAGAAGACCCAGAGGCAACACTGCAGAGGTAGAGAGGAGATAAGGAAAGGAAGCAGAGAGAAAACAGGATGAAATATGCTCTGCTCTCCTCTGCAGGCAGGGGACAGCTCGAAGCTCTTAGGATGCCAGAATCAGAGACTCATTGTTGGCTGGAGACTTGGGGTGGCGTGGTCAGGGACTCATTGCTGGCTGGAGACTTGGGGTGGCATGGTCAGGGACTCATTTTTGACTGGACACTTAGGGTGGTATGGTTTGTTTTCCAGTTGATTAGGACCTGTGTCAGCCAGCCCAGGAGGAAGCAGTAAACCAATGCTGGCCTCTGAGGATACACCACAAACACTTAATATGTCTGGCCCAGGAAACCTGGCTACATTCCAATGTGCTCAACAGCAAGGCTAGAGCCAACTAAAGGAAGTAGTGAAACAGAAAGACTGCTAAGGCTCTCAGATCTTAGAACGCAGAAACTGATACATTTACTACTCTAACTGGGCTGTTTTCTTTTTAGACTAGGATAATCTATCATCTAACTAAACCAAAGGCAGAAGCATGCATCTGCATCAGATGCCAGCAAAAGTTACCCAAGGGAACCAAGTGCCACCCCTCAAGGACTGTTGTCCCCTGCTGTCTATGGACTTTCAGAAGCCAAGTGAGAGGGTGAACATCCCAGAAGCCCAAGCTAGACTGTGAGACGCACATACTCAGTGCCCTCCTGTCAGTTAGGCCCCTCCCACCCTCTTCCTGTAGTGGTTCCAGGTTTTCCCAATTGAATTTGGAGATTATTGCTTATCATAACATTTCTCTTACAATTTTTGTCAAAAATTGGGTTTAATTTGCTTAGCCTCGGTTTTCTGTGTGGTCTTTTTTCAAATTAGCACAATTATTACTAAGTCTGTATTCTTAGCTTTTATTTGTAAGCTGTTTCTTTTTATTCTGTGGTTCACACAGCAGGACAAGATATAATCCAGCAGGATCTCATACACAGGGCCTCCCTGTGAATCCCAGCCCTTCCTGTCCAATGCTTGAGCATTGACTCAAACTATCCATTTTGCATCTAGTCCTACTGTTCCTCCACTAGACATCCTCACAGACATTCAACCACAGAGCTTGGCACCAGGCAGACAAAACAGCTAACACCTTTCCGTTCATGTGTGGCATTCAGTCAGGAATGGAGCTTTGGAAGCTTTGAGATGGCAAGTAGAATACATTTAACACACATACACACACATGTACAGAATATATTTAATACACACACATAGAATACATTTAATGCACACATGCACACACACACACAGGGTCAGAGAGGGAGCAGGAGGAGAACAGAGGGAGGACTTTTTGGACCGCACTTCCCTGATTGTGTTTGAGTGTTTACTGTCACATAGTAATGAGGAAGCTTCAGTTTATTAGCTCTGGGCTCCTCTACTTTCTGACAGCAAATGGCAAGCAGGCCGGCTTCTCCTGGATCTTTGCTTCATATTAGTCTTTAAATTGCAGCACAGCCAATTAGATGCACCAGAACTATTCCAAAATGGAAATTTCAATTGACTCTAGCTGACATGGGTAATTAGATAGATGGGTGTTGCATCGTGTGTGTTTAAGCCCTTGTTCTTTTCTACATGCCAGCAGGCTTTCCTGAAGAAGATGGATAATGGCGAGATGACATATTCTCAATATAGATATGTATATAGATATATACATACTGTATAAATATGTGCACAAAATCTCAGAAATATTAAATATAAAGGCACTGAAATTAACTACTTTAAAGATAGTGTCAACATATAACAGAAGAAAACAGTACCTGCCCTTCACTGCCACACCATCACCAATGACAGGCAGCATTCTCATTAGTCTTAGGCAAGTGTAAGGCAAGGCCATTTCCAGTGTCTAGACAGTGCAGCTGTCATGCTGGGTAGCTTAAGCTGGACTCTTACTGTCAACTCTCCTGCCTCAGGGATTATAGGTGTGCAACACCAATGCCAGGCAAACAAAACCTTTTAGTAGTGCTAGCATCTCACTGGGTGTGTACCACAGCTTACTTAACTCATTCTTGGTAGAACTTTAGGTAGATGCCAGCGTGTTCTGCCATAAGCACTGCTAAGATGACATCTGTCTTATGTAATGCTGGACATGACAAAATACAAAGTGTTTGGTAGGAACCCCTGCTCATCCCCTGCACAAGCTAAGAAACCTGTTTGCTCTTCTTCCCCAACCCTGTCTAAAGGGAGAAAATTTGGGTTAACACATCATCTCTCCTTGTCTCAGCGTTTCCGGCTATTCACCCACACAGGCCCACCCGGGGGCTTAACTTTTTACTTTAAAGGGGCATAATTTCATGGGTGCCTAGCTCACTCATCATCACTCTGAGCCCCACACCCATAAATTTCTACTTGCTTTGGCCTGGGCATATGACTTCACTGAGCATCACCTGTGAGATCAGTGGACTCACCTGAGAGCTCTCTCAACAAGCCTGCCTTTAGACTTTTGATTCAGCTTCAGTTGCTTCATCCCATCAGCAGAGAAACTGTGGCAAGTAATGATTCTCCTGTCCCTTCATGGTTATCTTATGCCCATCAGCATTTCAGTGCCTGCCAACAAGTATGGCCAGCATAGTAGAAGACAGTACTAGTAAAAGTTTTCATTCATTTAACAATACATTCCTATCTTATAACCAGACACATAGTTAGTGTCATAAGTTTATGAGTAAGGAATCGTTCCATTAGATCTAGACACAGGAAATCTGTGGGCAGGGAAAGGTGGTGACTTGCATCAGACACGTGAAGGCTGAGGACCTGGGGAGAATTGTTCAGTAGCTTTAGGTAGGAGTAGGTTTCACATGAGTGAAAGAAAGTTCTTCTAGGTGGCCCAAAGAGCACCTCCCCAGTGGCTGTGATCTGGAACAAACGGGATACAAAGGACATGGCAAGGGCAGAGTCAAGGGCTTTAACATCACCGTGCAAAGATGGACATCATGCTTTTGCAGATCACTTCCAGCTCAGTGATGCTGTAAGAAAGAGAGAGATGGGGATGGAGATGATGGAGATAAAGATAGAGATAATGGAGATGGAGATAGAGATGATGGAGATAGAGATGATGGAGATGATGGAGATGGAGATGATGGAGATGGAGATAGAGATAGAGATTTTCATGTGTAAAATAGCAAAGAATCAACTTGCAGTAATTTTGAATTGTTTAAAGTGTTACCTGTGTAGCCAGTCATTCGTTAACTATGTACCATATATGTATCAAGATCCAGGCATCCCTTTAGATAGCAGAGAGCTACACAAAAGTACCAGATTCCCTTCTTTGTGGAGCCAACTAACATCAGGCATGTTCTTCATGGTCTTCCAGGCTTTTTCTCATTTGATTCCATGATGAGTACATAAGATGAGCAGGTTATCCATGCTGTGGATGAAGAAGTGGAAGCATCATGAGAGCACACAAGAAGTGTTGAAGAAAGATAAAAACTTCCAGTGCCCCAGCCTGCTCATGGCTTGATCAGCAACCCCTGCATGTGGGAGGTCATTATCTCCACAGTGCAGCCTCACATGTGTAGAGTGGGAAATAGGCCTGCTTTTCCTAAACACTGCTACCTTTTTAATGTTGCAAATAGCTTAAACCTCAGGGGCCATGCTGGTTACAAGCCTAGTATATTTTAGTTACTAAGTCCTGAGGTTCTTAAAGGCAGGTTCTGTTTCCTATCCATTCTTAAAAACATCGTGTCTGGTGCATAATGCATGCCTGATAATGGATGCTTTATGTGTTTGTTAATTGGTAAGCATAAAAAAAACAAAGATACTACTCTCATATTGTGTTTTTAAAGGATGCTGTTCTCAGAAGTACAGTACAACAGAAATGGGAAGCCACGGTATTTATCGTGTCATCAAAAGAGCAAGGCAAGCTAGACAAGGATGTGTGTATTGGTTACAGAAATGTTAGGTAAACTGTGCAGACCTGATGCCTTAGGGAAGCAAAGGTCTGGTTTTGTCTTCTTTCCAAACCATGAGAACCATGTAGGTTTTTGTTGTTGTTGTTCCAGTACATTTCAGTATTTTCTGCTTAATTAAATTCTGTTCCTTAGTTTTCCAGTACCTCACAAGGCCTTCATAACAATCACCAGATTGTGCTATGCCAATGAGTCATCTTACAACATTAAGTACATTCTCACCACTTGGAAATTAAGAGAGGGAGATGTGATGCATGTTTTGGTGACGGCTCTCTGGCAGGTTTCTGTTCAAAGAGAGAAGTTAATGAAAAGATGACAGCATACTGTCTTCAAGTTCTCACCAGTTGAGAAAACCACATACAACTTGAAGCAGAAGAAGTATGTCTTCTCACAAGACATGCTGGTTGTTTGGAGACGCAGAGCCTTGTTTTAAGAGAAATCAAGCAAAACATGATGTGGTGATTTGAGTGAGATTGACCTTGTAGGCTTATATATTTGAATACTTAGTCCCTGGTTGGTGGAACTGTTTGGGAAGGATTAGGAGGTGTGGCCTTGTTGGTGGAGGTACATCACTGGGGTTTCAATTTGAGGTTTCAAAAGACTCACACCATTTTAGTGTGTCTGTCTCCACCTCATGAGCAGTTGTATCTCAAGATGTGAGCTTTTAGCTATTGCTCCCCCATCATGTTTGCCTGCCTGCTGCCATGTGCCCCACCATGATGGTCATGGACTTTAATCCTCTATAACGTTAAGTCCCAAATTAAACATTTCATTTTATAAGTTGCCTTGTTCATGGCATTTTATCACAAAAACAGAGATGTAACTAAGACCAGGATGGCCTGCTTTAATCTGTGCCACAATGCTGGTAACAGATCTCCAGCTGAAGGACAAATGGCATTGCTGTTAGGAAGTTCCCAGAAAACTTGAGCTGTGCTCACCAGATTGTCTTGGATTGCTTCTAGTGGATAAACCTGGGATCTGTGAATTCTAGGGGAAGGCTTCTTGTCATCATCCAGGAAGCCATGCAGCTGACCCACTCAAAAACTTAAACATTTTAAGACTCAAACTATCCATGAGCTGTGCCTTCTATGTTTCAGTGAGTCAGCATGGGTCAAACACTCCTGGATCCCTGGTCGGACTAGCTCATCTGTTTGGCTTCTCTCTGTTTCCCTGTGCCTCTTGAGTATACAGTCTCTTGGAAATCATGTGTAGAACTCATCCCAAGATAAGATTTGTAGTTCATTTTATTGTTATTTTTCAGTCCTTCTCTGCTGAGCAGTCAGGAATCTGGTGAAGCATGGGGGTGACCATTCAAGTGTAAATACCAGGCTAGGAGGTCCATAAATTAGAGTCAGGTTTCCCACTGAAGTCCCATATGTCCCACTGAAGTCCCAAGTGTCCCACTAAAGTCCCAAATGTCCCATGCCTCCCACAAGTGTGGGAGGACTCAGAGCTTGCTTCTCAGAGATGAAGTCATCTAGATAATTATTAAGAGGACAAAGGAATGAAACCTGTCTAGTGACATTCTATTTAGGATTCCCTTGCATTCAACACAAAGAATCTCACTGCAAATAGTTCTCCCAGTCTCTTCAAAGGATGCAAAGCTCGTATCTTCGGAGAACATCTGGGCAGGAAGGTCTCTGATAACAGGATAAAAGGCTTGAGCAAAAGCTAACCAACCAGGACATCCAGCCAGGAATTCTGCTTTCTGGGTGGAGTGTGGATCAGGAGCCCACTCCAGCTCTGACTCTTACCAACCTGAAGACCTGGTTAATAGAGTCTGTTTGTATCCTCAGACTTCAAATCACTTTGGTTTTCTGCTCATTTCCTCTCATGTTATGTTAATTCCCTCCTGGTTCAGCTTCAGCAAGGTACCTACTTTATAAGAAAAAAAAACAACAAAGTTCAAAAGTATATCCTTGTGACAAAGGGAAGGTTAGCCCCCACTGATCTCTTGTTTTCTCCTGTACAACTCAAACGGTCCAAAAAGAAGCATGAAGTCTGTTAATTTCAGGATATCAATGTATATACCAGGTGCTAAGCCCACCAGAAACTGTTTGTAGAATGGAGAAGAGAGAAAGAACGGGCTGTAATTTCCCTCCCTGGAGCAGGTGAAAAACATGTAACTCATAAACAAAACTGAGCCATTTGTGCCTATAGATAGCAATTAGATTGTTAGAAGACAAGCCCCCATCCCCCGGCTTCAGAAGCCAACAAATGGCTGGCCATGCTGATTGGAGAGTAGAGTCTTCCAGTCCCTAATGGATGTTCTACCAATGCTGTGATAAAAATTAGCTGTCCTCGAGTAATCAACTGCAAGGCTTCTTTCAGATGTCTCACTGGACAAATAAATTGGACTTCAGTAAATCTCAGATAGAGGCAGTAGACTTCTGCATACCCCCCCCAAAAATGTTATAAAATATAGCATGCTTGTTTGCAACAAAATAAGAGGCCTTGGTGGCTGACACACATCATAACATCTTTATTTTCCATCTCCTGAAGACAATTGTTTAACTTTGATGCACATTTATGTGGCATTTGCCTTACAAAGATTAATTTGTTCAAACTACCATTTGAAGTTACTCAGATACTATCATTAACTTCATCTCCATTTTGCAGGAAACTGAGCACAGAGAGTTGGAACTTTCCTAAAGTCATCCTACCTGTCTGATTCAACTCTAACACAGTCCCTGTGTGCTGGTTCACTCTGCTGTCCTACCATATTTCCATCATGTCTGTGTATGTGTGGTATACCTGTGTATAAGTGGGTGCTTGCATGTGTGCAGTAACATGTGCGTGCAAGTGTGCATGTGGAGGCCCAACACTGATGTCGGCTGTCTTCCTCAGCTACCTACCTTATTCATGGATGAAAGAGCTTTCAGTTGAATCCAGAGCTTGCTGGTAAAGCTCTGAGCTTGTCCTTGGCATCCCCTTTCTCTACCTTCCCAGTGCTAGAACTACAGGCATGTCATCTGACACACCTAGCATTCACATTTGTTCTGGGGATCCAAATTCTGGTCCTCACATTTCTATGGCAAGTGTTTTAACCACTGAGCCATCTCCCTTTTTCACAAGATTTATATTCATCCAATTCCTTCACTGTTTTAAGATACTATTTCTGTAACAACAACAAAAAGTATACACATTATATCCTCAATGTATTTTGGGGGGACTCTGCAGGAGAAAATGAGCAGAGATATATGCACAAGAGAAGACAGTGGGGAGCATGTGGGCAACCACTACTTGGAGTCCACTATCCTGCAAAGACTTACAAAGGTCCCCCCATCTCTGTCCTCCCTTCCTGGGCTGAGTCTGACCAGAGGGTCCCATCTGTTTCCTTGTTTTTTTTTTTTCCTATGCTTAAGTTCATGAGTTCATGTTGTCCACTGAGTACTAAATAATCTTCCTGAGATGATTTATTCATTAATCCATCTCATGAACTCCTTCTGTGTATAAGGCTTACACTGGCATGAAGAACACTGGAGCTTCTTCCTGTAAGTGAAGAATGGGATTAGAATATGATGAAGCAGGGAGTGGAAACCCCGAAGTTCATGTCAATCCTGAGTACCTTGGACAGATCCAAGAGGAGCGATGTATCCCATCTATACTAAATGGTGACAGTATGTATCATAATAAATATACTGTCCTTGTGTCCCTGGCTTGTTTAATGTATATGTAAACAAGATAAGTTCAATGTTCACCTCACCAAGCTTTTACAGGAAGGCTGCTAATAAAGGGATAATTACAGGTACAATTGTAAATGAACTAATATTACATGTTGTACTTCTAGGGTGGATGGTATTGAATACCACAATGCCCTGATACAGCAGTACCTTCTACAGGCGTTCCTTATCCAGTCTGACCATTCCTCATTTTAGGAGTTTATAAAGACACACAATACTGGACACTAGGAAATTGAATTGTGATTTCCAGACAATTTCCAGGAGGGATTTGGCAGTTCTGCAAACAATGTATCACAGAGAGACATACTAGAGAGCCTGGAGCAGAAGTTAATTGAGTGCAAAGGGTGAAGAAAAGAGCCACTGGAGCACATATGTCTCTTCTGGCTGCTCTATGTAAGTCAGCATCATCTTTCAGTGAGTAGAAGGAAGCAGCTTATACTCTTTGAAGATTGTATTGCATAGGCATAATGAACCAACATGCTCTTGGGGAGAAGGGACTATCATTTCTTCCTGTCATTTCATATACCTCTGTATACATAGCTGAGGATGGTGGTCCCTTTCTAACCAGAATTTGTCAAACTAGACAGGTAGAGCTACTAGGAGATACATGCTTGATTAGACCTGTGCTCTGTGTGTGTAGCTTCATTCAGCAGCAAGTTAGTAAGTGTTTTGGAGAGAACCGATCTCAACAAGAGCACCTTTCTTTTCATGTTCAGCTCTGTGATTTTATTTCAGAAGAATACCTTGGTTCCATGAAAAATGGTTGTTATGATAGCCCCAAGTATTTCTTAAAATTTCATTTTCATATTCTCTACATAAAACCACAATGCCTTTCATAAGACAACTCACACTGGATGCATTCATGTATGTATGATGCATGTGTCAATTGGGCACTTTAAAGATCCGTGCTGTGGAAGATCCTGCTATCCTACATAGAATAGAAAGACCATATGGATACAGCTACAAACTAATGAACACAGGGTCTGATTAAGAAAATGCTTGAGGAATGGAGAGATGGCTCAGAAGTTAAGAGCACTGACTGCTTTTCCAGAGGTCCTGAGTTCAATTACCAACAACCACATGGTAGCTCACAACCATCTGTAATGTAATGCCCTCTTCTATTGTATCTGAAGACAGCTACAGTGTACACATATACATAAAATAAATAAACAGCTTAAAAAAAAAACAAAAGAAAAGAAAAAACTTGAGGAGAGGCCCTAGGAGGCTTCTACAGGTCAATTAAACAAGTCTCTAGGGCAGTGTGAGATGTTAGGTTTGCTGCTCAGATGTCAGAGCAACCGATTGAGGAGGGGTCAATCTGAACAGTGTTCTGAAGTATCACTGAGAAATTGCCAATTATGCCAAGGGCAACATTCTGAGATGTTCTTGTGAGGAGAAATGAGCAAAACTGTTCAGATACAATCTGAGGCACAAGAACTTTACACAATTTGTTTTGTGTTTGAGCTTTAAAGCATTAGTCTTCGTGTTGGTGAAGTTAGCCAGTTTACTTTCTAAATGCACCAACTTGCCCCCACTGCCACATATCCACACACACACACACAAAATCAGCTCCTCATAACAGTATCTGATTTAATGGGTTAGTAAAGAATGTGTTCAGGAAAAAGAAAGACCCTGAAAGAAAAAAAATGTTATCACTATAGGACCAGAAATTGTCTTTTTGTTTCATTTTGTTTTGTTGATAAGCATAACTTCTAGTTTAGAAATCTATTCTAATGGACACCGAAGAGCTTCCATTCAAATATGCAAGAAATCAGAAGTTTGGGTAAATATTTGAGTCAATACTTTTTTCAACCTCAATATTCATCCAGGATAAATGTTAGGAAAGAAAAACAAAACCATGCCTTTGCTACTTTTTTCTGTTACTGTGACAAAAGCTACTTAAGAGAGAAATGGTGTGTTTCAGTTCACAATTCAAGAGTGCGGTCCATTGTGGCAGTGTAGTGGAGGCAGCAGGAGATTAAAGCAGCTGGCCTCATTGCATCTGCGGACAGGAAGAAGAGCAATGAATAGCTGTGTACAAGCCAGGGTCTCAGCCTAGGGAATGCTGCTGCCCACAGTGGACTTAGTCTTCCTGCATCAAACATTGTAACCAAGATGATCCCTCACAGGCATATCCAGAGGCTTGTCTCCCAGGTGGTTTTAGAGCTCATCAGTTGACTATTGAGATTAACCACCACACTGCACTTGATTATATAGCCTTTAAGCATTTATAATCTAGAAGGCCTTCTATTAGTAGCTCATGAAGACTACAGATAAAAGGTGTCCACAGTTCTTCTGATGTTGTCTAATGTGGTCATCAGAGTCCCCTTGGGCTGGAACAGTGGCATTTTCTTACCCTGCCCGAAATGTTAATTTATGGGCATATGGTTTTTTAAACTAGTTTTTCTAAGCCCTAGGGTTCCACATGTCCCATCAGAATGGAATGTGAGGCCTCTCAGAACAAAAAGGAGGCCAAAAGTGTCATCAGGAGTTTTGATGCTGTGATTCACAGGACTTGTATATCTTTTGAGAAAGCCACAAAAATAGAAAGAAGTAGAGAGTCACAGGGATATGTCTAGTGGGTAACAGAGAAAAACACTTTACGGCAATTATAGAAACTTGAAAATAGGGACTATTGCAATGTTCTTGGTGGTAGCAATTTCTGTCTCTGTTATTGATCAGAATGACCCTGCTTGTCCTGAGCAACACAGTTTTACAGTGTCAGGTCATACCAATTATTTTCTTCTAGCTGGTTGGTAATTTGATTTATCCTGATGAATAGCGAGTGACCCTAAAAGTCTTGGAAAGATCAAAGACTATCATTTCATTCCAGATACCCTGAAATACCAGTGTCCTGCTCTGTGCATCTCAGAAGGAAGAAAATGCATTGGGCAATTCACTTCTGGGGAGTTTTATTCTTTCCAGTTTCATCATTTGCCAGGGCAAATGATTCTAAAGACCCCGCAACAGAAATCACCACAACTGAGCAAAATTCTGTTCCTCTTCCTGGTTCCAAGTGATTACAAAACAATCGCATGCTTTATTTCTGTAATAACATGAATTTATGTGTGTTCAGTGTTCCCACTCTAAGCTCAAGACTGGGATAATGTGAGCTGGGTGGAGAACAAAACTAGAGAAAGGAAAGAAACTCTTTAGAAATAAGCCAGAAGTAGATGTAAATTCTGTCTGCTTTCTTACCGTGAGGCCTCCTAGTAGCCTTTGTACTTGTAGGGAGAAGCTCTTGTAGCACAGAGAGGACAGATTGTTTTGTTTTGTTTTTTGAGACAGGGTTTCGGAGAAGACAGATTTACCCTGGGAACTGTAAGCATCTTCTAACAGAACCAAACTCCTACCCAGAATTCCTTGCCAGGTTTACATTAGTTCCTGCACCTGTGAGTGATTCTTTGTCTGTGTTTTTATATTAGTGTTCTAAGGAAAGGTTTAGGTAAAATGGAGCTTATTAAATGTAGAGAATTAACAAGGATATGAAGCTATTCATGAAATGTAAAAACTAGCCAAAGAATTCCCAAACTCTATTAGTCATATTTTGCTTCCCTTTGACAAAATACAAAACACAAAATTCTCTGGAGAAAAACAACTTAAAGGGCAAAAAGGCTTGTTTGGGCTTGTGTTTTCAGAGGGCTCAGGCCAGCATCCCTGGCTCCACTGATTCCGATTCTGCATTGAGAAAGAGCACAGTGGTGAGACATGAAGTTATTTATCTCTTGGTAGACAGATCCTCTAGAAAGGGACCAGGGACCAGAGAATACTTCTAACCTTAAAGAGCACCCCTCCCCCGAGTGACCCATTGTCCTATAGGTCTGCCCCCATTTTATAAAGTTTCTACCACCTCCCCAAAGTAGGCACCCAAACCCTTAATTGACATTCTGGACTCTTCTCAGGTTGGACTCTAGACAGAGTGAACTGAAGGATTGCTGGCAGATGAACAAAAGGCTACAAATCAGCACTACTCAGAGGCTTGTAAAGTAAGTTTATGTTTGTCACTTCCCTTGACAGCTGAGTATCTTCTGTACATGGGACATCTAGTTTCCTATGAGCACATACCAGAGCTCCAACATTAGTTACCAGACTCTTCTGGCCAGTGAAACTCCTCAATATCTACTTTAACTCCCAGGCTGTTCTGTTTGAGACTTCCGCCCAGGCAGCAGCTACCTGTTCTCTTTAAAACTGGCAAAGGCTTTCCCTGTACCCCCTCTCTCTCCCTTCCTTCTTCCCCCTTTCTCTCCCTTCCTTCTTCCCCCCTTCTCTCCCTTCTTCTCTCCCTCCCTCCCTCCTTCCCTCACCCTCTCTCTCCCTCCCCTTGCCTTCTAAGAGATAGCAACAGCAATTGTGAATTTTCCAAAATAAAACTTTCCTTCCACCCACAGAGTGGTCTAGTTTGGTGGTTTCATTGTATACTCACTTAGAAGGACAAAACATTCAACATATGAGTTTATGGGGGACATTTCACATTCAGGCTGTAACATTTTAAAAAGGAAATTCATAAAACTAGGAGAATTTAAGAAAGAGATGGTAGGAGCTGGGCAATGGTGGCACACGCCTTTAATCCCAGCACTTGGGAGGCAGAGGCAGAGATTTCTGAGTTTGAGGCCAGCCTGGTCTACAGAGTGAGTTCAAGAACAGCCAGGGCTACACAGAGAAAACCTGTCTCAAAACAAGCAAACAAACAAGGGGTGTAGGGGGCAAAGCAACTGATAGGAACCAGCATAGAATCTGAAGGAAGAAAAAGTAGAGCTGATATCATGGTGCGCCTTGGAGTCCAGGCGCTCAGGAGGCTAAAACATAAGGGCCAATGGTTCAAGGCCATTCTCCACAGCAGAGAGAGGTTGAGTCCAATCTGGTGTACATGAAACTCTGTACATGTACCCCCTACCAAAAAAATACTAAATAAACAATAAAAATACAGAGATGGATAGAGTGAATCCAGAACAAAGCTGTAATCACTCACTAGGCAACAAAGAAAGCAACTTAGCACACATATCAGAAAGAAAACAGTGGTGATTGCAAGCCCAGGCAATGAAGAAATTGAGAATGTTATATGCCTGGAAATAAGCTATTGATTTAACTATCTGAGAGTTGAAGAAGGAAGTTGAGAAGGATAAAAGGTAAAAGGACAATAAACTACACTATTTCCACAGCAAAGACACAGTTAAAGACTGGAAAATGGAAACAGTACAATTGTCGGCCAACTTTGAGAGTGTGGGAGAGGGAGTTAGGCAAGGATATGGAAAGAGCCTGTTTATCATTATTCATGGAAGGAAGCAGTAGATCTGACTCTAATGAAGTGAAGTGCTGAGGGCATTGTCAGTCTATATTATAAAAATAACCATGAAACCCGTAAACCTACTAAGTATCATATGAATTGTCTATAACGTAAAACAAACTAAAGAAAATTGATGGCTCAGGCGGCAGCTGTAGCTGCTGCTGCCTGATGACCTGAGTCCCACAGGGTGGAAAGCATGTATTGGTTCCCAGAAGTTTCCCCCTGATCTCCAGAGAAGCACCCATGCCACATTCAAATGCACATACATGTAATAAAGAAACAAACATAAAAAACAAACAAACAAACTACAGACCATGGCTTTCCACCTATCTAAAGACTCGCCTTCCCTTCTGCAGGAGTTTATCATCATTCAGCTTTTGTATAATTGTTTATTTCTTGGTATTTTATCTTGTAAATAGGCTCCTTTATTCCACCATTTTGTTATGCTGATGTTGCAGAGAGGAACTTCACATGCATACATACACATGCTTTCTGTATATTACATTCCCTTATAAGAACTGCAGACACATTTCAGGGGTGTTTGTCGTGTTGTTGCCTACCAGGAAATTGCAATGACAGTCACAGTACCCCCCCCATCCTGAGGGATGTGGTTGGCAGAGGAACCTGGGGAATCTGCAGAGATTCCAGACTCAGAGCTGAACACACTCATCCATTTCAGTATGTTGGAAGAGAGTGGGTGGTTTCACTGTTTTGTTGTTTGTTTTTACTTCATATGCATTGTTTATCTCACACAAAGTAAAATGCATCTAGAGGAAAGGGAAGCTTGTAAACAATTTATTTCCAGCTTCTAACTCCCACAATAGAGGAGAGGGCAAAAAAAAAAAAAAAAAAAAAAAAAAAAAACAAAAACAAAAACAAAAACAAAACAAAACAAAACAAAACAAAAAAACGGGGTAAGAATGAACGCTGATTGCCAAAAACATGTGCAGCATGAATATAAAACATATATGAAGCTCACAGATGTCAGAAAGACACATGAGATTGGACAAAGGTTATAAATATTTCATAGAAAAGTAGGTGCATATACGAATAAAGCACACTAAGCAGGATTCCTTTTTGTGTTTATGGTCTCTTAAATATATAAACAATTGTTTGCATTCACACTCGGTTGTAGAAATACAGATTGAAAGGAGTCTGCCTCCGTGCCAGACTCGGGCATGTAACTGGAAACATCATTCATTGTTTCCCCCACTCTGCTGGTGAATGAGTGAGAAAACAGGAGTTCTCAAGGCATTGAAGTGGAGAATGCATTTGGCATTATCTACCAACGCTACAACTGCAAATATCACTTGAAGCAGGAATTCCTCTTCCAACAATTTAGCTGCAAGACTCGGGTGCCTGTGTGTGAATTATAATTGCAAACACCTGTGCACTCTCTTAAGCGCTTATCCACAGAGGTGGGAGACTGGGAGAGTGATTAAACAAATGATTGAACAGTCCTACACAGTGGGATACTGTAGCCTACAGAGATAGCTCAGTGGTTAAAGGCACTAGACCCAAACAAAAGCCAAGTGTCTTGGCGCATGCCTTTAATCCCAGCACTTAGGAGATACAGGCAGGATTGAGAAAGAAAGAAACGAACAAACACAGGAAGGAAGGAAGGAAGGAAGGAAGGAAGGAAGGAAGGAAGGAAGGAAGGAAGGAAGGAGGGAGGGAGGGAGGGAAAGAAGGAAGGAAAGGAAAAGAAAAAAGGAAAAGAAAAAACTCACAAGTTTTAAAAATGCCTGTGTGTATGTGGGGGGTGTAAGTGTATGTGTGCACACAGGCACATGTGTATGTCCATACATACTCTTGTAAAGGCCAAAGGTCGACAGTGGATGTATTTCTCTATTGCCATTCATCTCTCTCATGTGCCTCAGTGTCCCTGACTTTACCTAGAACTTGCCGTTTTGGTGAGGCTGTCTGGTCAGGGAATCCCTGGGAACTGCCCGTCTCTGCTTTCCTAGTGCTGCAGTTCTGGGCATGTAGCTGCCACACTCAGCTTTCATATGGTGCTGGGGATCCAAACTCAGGCCTTACCCAAGCCATTTCCCTGGCCTCTGAATTGGCTTTTATATGCAAAAAATTCTGCAGCAGCAAGCAGGAAACTCACAAAAGCCTTTCTCTTTGGAAAGGTACAGTATGAAAGGTCCCAATGGCAGGCAGGGTACTGTTGACACTGCTGGGCAGTATGCTTGAATTATACATGTGCTGCTTGGTGAAGAAGAAGAGATTTTATTTAAAAAGAACATTGTGGTCAGGAATAAACAAAGTTATCAGAACCTCAGTAGAATGCGACAAAGCCAGCTTCAAAAGGCCTCAGGATAAGCGCTGAGAGGAGAGACTAATAGCTCAAAAGAAGGCGGGCTGGCAGGTGACAGAAATACAAATTGTTTTCTGCTTACTCATCTATATTAAATTATTGTGGATTAAGTGATACACAGTTTCTGCCTTCCTCTGCACCATGCACCTGAAGCTTGACCTGCTGTGACTTCTTATTTCTCAAACCCAGTGTAAATTTGTTTCATGCCTCTGAGCTGATGCTGGTCACACTTTCTGGAACAACCCTTGGCTTGTCTCTCTGGAAAGTTTCTCTTCACTCTTGCAACCCAGCAGGTCATCACCTCTTCAAGACACCTTGAGATCCTCCTGGAATATAGCTAAATTTCTGTGCCTGTCAGGGCCTTCTCCTGTTATCTGGCTGTGTCTCTGTTCTACTGCAATACAGGTTTGGTACCCCCATTAAATTCTGGCAGATGCCAATGTTGTCTTTTTTTTTTTAATGTGTTGAAGCCTATATGGCAAGGGGACCCATAACTTGCATAGTACCTGGTCTCCAGCTACATTTGCCTCATGTAGCGTGTACATAGAGAGTGAGAAACTCCAGTTGAGCCTTTTGTCTACATTCCAAACACAGTGAGGAAGCAGAACAAGTAAGAACAAGTAAGTTCTGCTCAACTGCGGAGCTGGAGCTCAGCCATTAAGAGCACTCGTGGCCTTTGCAGATGACCCAGGTTCGATGCCCAGGACCCACATGGTGGTTCTTGACTATCTGTAACACCAGTTCTCAGGGAAGTAACAAATATGCACATACATGCAGGCAAAACAGTCATACACATAAAATAAATAAATCTTTAAAAAAAAAAAAAGTCTGCTCTATGGGTTTCCCTGCTCTCGTGGATCACGTAGGCTGATATAGTCCATGAGGGCGGTGGGAGCAGAGATGACAAGGGGGAGGGGATTCGGAAGCCCTGTGAGTATCTATGCTGAATGAACCACACCGGGACCAGCAATCAGTAGGCAGATAAATTTGACTTAGGGTGATTGAAGGCTTATAAATTATTGGGGACTGAGGGTAGGGACATCCAGGATGGACAAAGGTCATTGGCTGGGGGTTTTAGGGTACCTGGAATGCCTCATTAGCATGGGGAAGCACTTAAGGAATCTCAGGTGCTAGCTGAACAGGTTTTATCAGGAGACAGGAAATTGATCCTATAATCTAATTGAGGCTACGTGACATTTCTCAGATAGAGCATGAGTAGGGGCTTAGAATTCCCCAAATAAGTTAAGAGAAGGAGAAGCCCTGAGAGTTGTCCATATTGCCAAGCTCAGAGGTTCAACTGTGTGTATATCTTCAGGAACAGAATCCACTGCAAGCCTTGAAGTAGACTGACTAGGTCCTGAACACATAGAACACATCTATTTCCGAAGTACAGTGGCCTTGCTGTCAGCAACTTTGACATTATAGCCCTCAACTATCCGACATGCTTGCTTGAAGGTGACAGTGTGGGACGGGGCTCAGGGAGTGTTTTCTGATTTACATTTATATTCAAAACTTCCAAACTGGCTTTAGGGCTCATTTATCTTAGCATGTTGGTTTATGTCATTAAGAAGTAAAAGGAACAAGAAAAAAACTTGAAATGTTCCTACCTCCCTTTCCTCCTCTTGCTCCTCCTCCTCACCACGACCAACCTATGCATCTCCAATCATAAAATAAATGTAAGTGACATCTCTGTATGAAACCTCGGTTTAGGATACTGAGTTCCTTCCATGTCAGAAAAAGATATTTTAATTTACGCTTCATTTGCCATTTCCATCCACAAATTCGATTTTGGGTTCATCTTTTACCTCCAAAGCTTTGTTCTAACACCTGAATCCCTTGGGCTATCATTTCATTTGCTTTAATTGTGATTTATTGGGACACTGAACCACCTAGTAACACCTGTGCCTCTTTTAGTGCAGTTGATTCTGCATCTGTGTGAGGGAGGCGGCGTCAGACCAGAGTCACCGCCAGAGTCAGGCTGAGCTGGGCTGCACCTGCCATTCATCCATAACTGTGGCAACACAGCAAAGAACTCGATCCACTAAAGCCTCGCTCCTAACAAAGGAGGAGAGTCTTAAGCTCTGAATAAGAAATTTGCTAACACACTGTATCTGGAGAATACTAGAGTCTCAAAAGGCTGTTTTAGTCGATGGTCCATCTGCTACTCAATATTCTGCTTCCCTTCACTGTTGTTTGCTTTCTTGCTTTGGATTGCACTGATGTATTATTACCTTCCTTACCCTAATTAGACACTTACTTACAGCCCAGAAACACACATACACACACACACACACACACACACACACACAGAGAGAGAGAGAGAGAGAGACAGAAAGAGACAGAGAGACAGAGAGGCAGAGACAGAGTGAGAGAGAGAGCTTTTCTCTTAACATTCTGAGTTCTGATCACCTCATCCATCACCCTTTTTCCGATGATAGCAAGCTGCTTTCCTCCCTGTTTTACCAGTGTGTGAGCTCCCATGTCAGACAGCTCAAATGCACGAAAACTCTACCTGTTGATAGCATCTAAGAACATGGAGAGAATCTTGTTCTGCGCACATACCCAAAGGACCTGAAATAGGTTCCTTCTTTTATGATTATGCCAAATATTTTAAATATATAGAGTCCTGATTTATTCCTTGCCCTTCTTCAAAAAGGGGGCTTTGTTCATATAGCCCTGTGCACAAAAGCTAAGAGGGTGATAATCCAATGTGCGGGTCTGCTCTAAAATGCACATGTTGAAAATCAGTCGGTAAGATGGTATTAAGAGACGGAGTCTTTAAGAGTTCATTAAGCCATGAGAATGAGGGACCCACAAGTGGGATTCATGACTTTATAAAAGCAGTAAGTACACAAGAGCTGCCTTCTTCTCTTTTTATCTTCTGCCTCTTCCACCTCATGAGGACAATGTATCCAGCTGTTTGTCTCTGCATACAGCCACTGGGCACCATCTTGGAAGCAAAGAGCAGTCCTCACCAGATGCCAGATCTGCTAAATCCACCTTACTGCTCGTCTACTTTCAGAACTGTGAGAAATAAACTCTGTTGTCTATAAATTACCCAGTTTGTGGTAGTTTGTTATAGCCGCTCAAACAGACCAAGATAACACAGAAGCAACCCAAATGTCCATTGACAGACGACAGGAAGAGAAAACATTATATACACATTCGTGAAAGATGACTTCAGTCTTTAAAAAGGAGGAGATCCATACCACCATTTGTTAACAGTACAAATGAAACTGGAGAGCATTATGCAGAATAAAGTAAGACACAGAAAACAAGAGCTTTGTGATGCAAGGTGTAGAACAAATCTCAGAAGTGAAGTGATGGCTGTCAACAGATGTGGGAAGGGATGGAGAAACTGGGAGATGACAGCTACAGGGGACAAAGCTTCAGTCGCACAAGATGAGTTGGCCCCAGAGGTCTTCTGTGCACAGAAGTGTCTACAGGCAATAGTACTCTTTTCTATATTTAAAATTCTGCTAAATGGTCAGATCTTAATTATTCATGTCACATGCACAAAAATAATAAAGACATTTTAAATAATGGGTGAAAACCTTAGAAGTAGAGAACAGATTTATGGGAGACATATAATTATCTCTAAACTCATCAAGTTTTAAACATAATATATGTAGACATTTTTGAAAGGCCAATCACAGCTGGAGATAAACAATTTGGGAGGAAAATTCTCATTATACCAAAATATTTAAAAAATGCAAGTCCCAATTTAGTCACTGTCCTTTAAAAAAAAAAAAAAAAAAAAAAAAAAAAAAAAAAAAAAAAAAAACAGTGAGAAGAGTAGAAGGGTCCCTTTAGCCTAAACAGTCTTGGATTCTGAGTCTAATGGTTTTCTCAGTTTTTACAGAAATGCATTAAAATATAACCCTGCCAGAGGCGTATTCAAATCATAGTGTAAATACTGGGGTATTGGGGTCTGTCACTGGATGCTCAACACCCTAGAGAGGCCACATTTTGAAGGATTGGTTCTCAATCTGTGATCCTGCTGGGTGGTGGCATAACTTTCAGGGCATAAGACCTAGTGCAGCTTTTCTCAACCTCCCTAATGCTGTAGTTTTACTGTCGTTATGAATTGTAATGTAAATATGTTTTTGGAGATAGGTGTTTGCCAGGGGTCACCACCCACATGTTGAGAACCACTGGTCTAGTGGGAGATCTGTAAGATTGAAGATGTATCCTAGTGGGGGATGCATCAGATCTTCCTATCTACTTCCTCCTCTAAAATCTCTCTTCGTGCAAATATTTCTCCACGATTAATTTAGTTAGGAAGATCATCTTTTGAGTCTGAATACTACCGTGGAATGGAGGAAGGACTAAGCCAAACAACCATCTTAATGGCAGATAATAGAGTATTTAGAGCTGTTCCCAGCAAAGACCAACCTTACACAAGGTGAGAATAAAGCCCTGAAAGACTCTTACCTTCCCAACACTTATGATACTGGTGTGAAAACTGTACTCAGGTTTTTCATGGCAGAAATCTGGAGAGGTGCTCCACATAAAAGACCAAGAAAACCTGGCTTTAAACCAAAGACACACAGAGGCCTGAAATAAATCATTAAATACATACATGTACATACATGTGTGTATGCATGCACACACACACACATACACAAATCATCTATTATCTAAGAAGGGAATATCTTAGCAAATATTTTGTTTGTACAGCACAAATGAAGCCACTACCATCTGCAACATGATGACCTCTGCCTTGTCTTTATAGGGACTTTTAAAAGATGGATGCTATAGGGAGCCCCAGATGGAGGAGTCTGCACTGTGGCCTGTAATTCTGTCTTCTAAGATGGAGACTTAGAGGGCAGAAGGAAGGAGGTCAGAGTGGAGGAGAAAGAAGATTCAGCCTCGGATCCAATGAGTCATTTGAGGTGATGGTGTCTGTGTGGGATGGAGGTGCAAGGTGCTTGGCTCCAAGCTCTGAACCACCTTGCCCACTAAGCCTCTGTGAAATGTCCACTTCCCATCAGTGATTGCTGGAGAGACTTTCCACTGGAAGACTATGGAGACCCTTGGAGCACCATACAGAGTGCAATAAAAGCTGGCCAGAGGACACTGTTAGTCTCTTGGTTTGACTTAAATCCTAAAGGGAGCCATTAACTTTTACTATAAACAGATCTCAAAGGGAAAGATGAACTAACCACAGCCACCATAGGATAAACACCCTGCAGGTCTTTGCTGTTGATAATGGGTCAGAAACAGTATCGACTTGGAGTCGATAATGGAGAAGCCCTTTAGAGATCTTAAACTAGAATGTAACCTGCCACGCCATTACAATCGCAACCACAGGAGCTCTGCTGACAAGGCTGTAAAGATTGCCCTTGGAAATCGTAACAGACCCATGTAGATCGTCTGCACAGTCAAATCCTCCCTCCTGGCTGAAGAAATCGGTTGTTATGGTAACGGAGTTCGCAGCAGCCAGCGGCAGAAAATAATTTTTCATCCTCAGCCAGATGCCTTCCCCCTTTGGAAAAAAAAAAAAAAAAAAAAAAAAAAAAAAAAGAATGCTACATTCTGTCAGGCAAAATAACACAAAAGCCTTAACCATGGACACTCTCGAATTCACAGGTTCTTTCTTCACAAATCGATCTCCCAACGGCTCCTAGGCCCCAAACCTCATCCACCGCCCCTTCTCTTTGAACTGATTTTGACAATGACATCGTCTTCTCCAGTTCTTCTCAGATGTTCACAGGTGGCCAACAGCCAGGTCAGCCTGGATAATCAATCATCTTTACGATTTGTTCATACACTCTTCAACTCCAATTGCAAACAATCTCTGTAGGATTCCTCCCCCTGGAAGCTGACCACACCACCTTGCAGTTCGAACCCACTCTCCTTGCCACGTTGTTGATTTCATTTCACAGCAGGTCCTCTATTCCTAAAAGCTCTGGATTCATAAATCTTGGGACCCTTTTAAAAATATTTGTATTGGTGTTTACTTGTACACAGTGATTTAAATGAAGACGTGGGGTAGGAGTACAGGAGCCATGACTGCAATGTCAGATATGACCTGAGTGCCCACGTGGGATGGAGGTGGAAGGCTCGGAGCTCTGAGGTATATAAATCATCTCCCCATGAAGCCCCGGAGAAAGGTCTACTTCTCATCAAAAGTCATGGGTTCATGAAACATTTTCATACATCTTGTATTTTGGCCACATCCACCTCCTTTCATCTTTCCCTTCTCCCAATTCCCTTATGTTCACCATTGCCACAATCTGGCTTATAGTTCCATGTGCTATACATACTTTTATTTATCTATATAAAATCTAAAATCCACAAATGAGGAAAAATACAATATTTACCTTTCTGAGACTGAGTTAGTTTGCTTATAGAATGATCTCCCCTTGTATCTGCCTTCCTACACACAACAGACTCTTGTCTTGCTTTATGGCTGAGTGTAGCTCCATTCCGACTGCACCGTGTTGTCACTATGCATCGGTTGGGCAAACAGGCTAATTCCACAACCTGGCTGTTTTAAACAGTTCCACAGTGAACACAGATGTACAAGTGTTTCTGATATATCTCACAATAGAGAGTCTTCAGATAAGTATTGGGGATGTTAGTGCTGGGTCATATGGTGCTCTTATGTTTAGTTTTTGAGGTGCACTGATTTTCATAGCAGCTGGACTAACTTACATTCTCACCAGCAGTGTGTAAGGGTCCCCCTTGCCACACAGCTTCACCAATATGTGTAGCCATTATGCCTGTGGTGAGGTGGGTTCTCGATGTTGTTTTATGTTCCATTTCCCTAAGATCTAAGGATGTTGACAAGTTTTTCATATGCTTATTGGCCATTTGTATCTCATCTTTTGAGAACTGTTTATCTCACTAACTCATTGATTGACTGACTGACTGATTGACTGATTGATTGGTTGGTTGGTTGGTTGGTTTCTTGGTAGTTGTTCTTTTAGGTTCCTTATATATTTTGAATAGTTGTCTTTTGTTAGATGTGTACCTAGCAAAGATCCTGTCCAATAGGTGTCAGTTCACCTTTGGCATATAGGAACTTTTCAATATGATGTAATTTCTAAAGGACCTATTTTTCTTCCTTGTCTGTTTTGTTCTTCCAACAGCTCCTAAATTATTAAGATACACTGATTGTTATTCTCCCCTCAAAAGGAATTTAAAAAAATGGTCTATTCTGGAACCAAATACAAGTGGCTATGGTGAGAAATATGAACTTAAATATTTGTCCCTAATTCTATGTTCTAATGCAGCAACGATCATGAAGTTTTTATAGTTACAGAACAAAGGAACATCATACATTTAGGAGATTACAAATACGTTGGTGGAAACACCAGGCAGATGAGCTATAGTGAAGTACTGATGCCTCTACTATAGGATTCTGATGCTATCCTATGACATTCTTAGTTTTTTGGGCAGTGGAAGCTACTGATATATTAAAACATTCCAAAAGGTTCCTCATGATGATCATAAAGATGTTAGGTCAGACACAGAAGTGGACAATGCCTGAGTATTAAAGGAGCTAAAGAGAGTCCAAGATAATTTGGCTATAAATATATAATATCCAAACATATGAATGTCTAATCAGTCACTCCTGAATCTTCAGCACAGGTGTGGGAACTACACAGTAGGAACTGCAGTTCTCATCTTCTGCAATGTTGTAGATCTCATCTCCTCTCACTCCGAAGCAATGCTTCAAGTACAGAAGAAGCATCATGATACACACTCTATGCTGGCGTCCTTCCTAGTACCTACCTTCCAACTAGTTTCTATAACCTCTCATTTTAATGTCAGAATCAAAATATTGTTCTTTTCCCAAATGTTGAAAATAGAGTGCCCCTTAAAGAGTGTAACCTGTTCTTGTTCAGAAAATATTCATATACATTATACATACACATGCATAGAACACTTATGTTTTGTATGTATATATACATAACATATGTAAATAAATAATATTTATATAATACACATATATACACATATAATACATGAAATATATATATGTATAATATACATGTAATATTGTATATAGAGAGTGATAGATAGATAGAATAGACTCACTAGGGGCCTGAACATGTGTGGAACTGCTATTGCATGATAGGAGGGGAAGAATTTGCCTGTTTCTCAGCAGATAAGGGAAGGCTGGGACACTGAAGGGAAGGGTCTCCAGAACACTACTGCAGAGAAGTCATACAGGACTGCATTTAAGCGGGTCATTTTTTCCTTTTCTGTATTTTGTAGGTTTTCTATGTGCCCATCTTTGGCAAGCCCAGGAAGTGTTATGTTTGTTTCCAGACTGACACAAAGGAGCTGCGATGGAAAGGCTCCCAATCTTAGACAGCTCTGGGGTCTCACTTCCAATGTATTCAAATGCTTGACACATGTCTACATAAATCAAGGAAGAACAGTAGGCCCTGTCTGTTGGCTAGCTTATGTTTTATTGAGTTTATACTATTTGTCAGGATACCTTTAATCCTCTCTGGCCCAAGTGAGTATATAAAAATAAGTAAGTAATTGTTAAGGAATGTGGAAAAGAATACTCCTCGAACATTGTGATTACAATCATAAAAAACATTCGGTAGGAACAAAAAAAGACCTGAAGACAATCCACATCCCCCCTCACACCCACACACACACCAAATCAACTGTTCTATAGAGGATTATGGATAACTTTCTATTACATTTTTGAAAACACTGTATAAAGTGGTTACATTAATTTACTTTCAGATTTATTTATTTATTTTATAATAATGTGATTTGAACACATGCAAAGCTTTATTCTACCAGCCTAGTTAAAAAATTTAAAAAGCTGATTTTTTAAAAAGCTATTTAGCATAAGGGGAGCTGTTCATGTAACACTAAAAATCTAGAATAAAAGTAATACTTTTATGTGCCTGCAATAATATAAAATAGAAATATCGACAGATGTGATGGTACACGACTTTGATTCCAGCACTTTGAGGCAGAGCAAGGAGTATCTCTGTGAGTTCCAGGCCAGCCTGGTGAGTTTGAGGTCTGCCAAGGACTACATAGTGAGCCAAAATGATCACAGTCTGATTCAACTAGGAAGCAGACTCCAAGAGAGTGGCGTCAGATGGCCAAGGAACATCCCTGGTTGGGAGGAGGAGAAATCAGGACCACACAGGGTTATTCCCTATGGGGCTAGAGCACGTGGGCAGTATTGGAACACAGGGGCAGGGCCAGTCAGCCCCTGGGTGCAGCCACGCAGGGAGAGGAGCCAGCTGCCCTCTGTCAGGGGCTGCCCTCTAGTGGTAAACCTGACAAGGCTTCTGGAGCCAAGGCAATAGGTCTTTTCTTGTAGATGAGTCACGTGTGTCCATAGCTTAGATAAATATGCAAATAGTACATATAGACTAACAAGATAAAGGGCCGTCCAAAACCTGTTTAAAGATACTTCTAATTTTGCTACATCTTTTTATTTCTATAAAATGGATTTTCTAATTTCACAGCACTGTTGTGAAGATTAAACGGGACAATGGGAAGCAATAGCGATTGTCACAGAGTACTCAATAATTGGGCTTGTGTGTCACAAAGTACTCAATAATAGGGCTTGTGTGTCAGTCACAAAGTACTCCGTGGTTTGGCTGGGCTGTGTTTCGCCTAGCCCCCGCCTCCCCCGCCCCCAGCACCAGCCCTTGTATTCCTGCTTGCTGGCAGTGGAAGTCACCTAAAGATGGGAAGCTGGGATCTGGAGCTTTGGGAACTTAGCATGACAACCAAGGAGATGACAGACCAAGCCAAGCCTGTAAGGCAGCGGAGATGATAACGGATCCTGAGACTCCTTGATAAGTAAGCAGTGAGGGCCCTCCTGATGTAAGCCTCTTACTTGGGCCATGCTACCCGAGGCCACCAACGCTGCTCACTGGCACAGGGGGAGGCTGAGAGAGACGGAAGACTGGCAAGGAAGTCTCACATGAAACAGATAAGTTAGTTCGAGTTCCATAAGATACAGGGGCTGTGTAAATATAAAAACAGAATATCTAATAACTAACGATGTAGTTGGTCTGATGGTGTCTTTGGTCAAACTGATTGGCAGTTTAATCTCCCGGTTATCTCCCTTCCTGCAAAACAAGGGAAATGAACTTCTCCTTTGCTGCCAGGCTAGGACTGTGGGGAAAGGAGAGGATTTTAATGAGATTTCTTGTTTACTACTGTCTACCAAGGTGACTGAAGAGAATAAACAGCAACCAAATAGCACCTTAATTTAGTGAACTATGGCTCCTACCACTTCTGCAAGAAGATGCAGTCTGAAAAATCTCCAGTATTGCCTATAACTGAAAATGTAAATGGCTTGTCCTCTTTTATTATTTAGTAAGTAAGATCCCCGTGGAGCCACGGGAAGGCAAATCAATCTCCATTTCCAATAGGAGCTGTGTGCACGCGACACACCCACTGACTGGCTCTGTATCCCAGGGACAGACGTGTAGTGACTGGTGTGAACATCACTCTCTGGGATCTGCCCAGTGAGAACTGGGAAGAGGGAATGCAGTGCATCTGAACTCGCGTCCTTCATCTTAGCTACCAGTGAACCCTCGAGGAGGTAAAGCCTGGCTATCTGTTGTCTGCCTCGTAGATTAAAAGGAGCAGTCGCGGAAACGAGAGTTTACAAATTCTCATTGTAGGAGCATTTGGAGACCTACAGGGCGTTTACACTGGAACTTTATGAAAGCTGATGCCTGACATGGCTTCTAAGAATGAGCAGGCGCAGGTCTGGAAAAGCTCAGGCTCCACGCTGCTTGTACCACAAAACTCAGCAAGGAGCTCAGGGTTGGATCTCCAAGGTGTGCCTTAAATTAAAAGCCGCCAACTGCAGAAGGCATCTAAGATACAAATCAACAGCGGCAAAAGCTCTGCCTTCCCTCTCCTCAGCCATCGGGCTCTACAGGGAGGGGTTAAAGGCAATTTGTCCTGGAGCTCAGCCTCAGCCTCCACTCAGGTTTTCTGAGACCAAGTTTTCTAAGACCTGACGTCTCTCTGGATTAGATACTTCTTGGGATGCTGGGTCTAGTTAGAGTAAGCTGTATCAACGCACCTGGTGGAACCCGGGGCTGGGGTTGCTTATCTTTTCTTCTGATTTTTGTCAGGCCTCTAGTTGTTTTGAAAATTGTGTTTTAAGTCAAGGTTCTTTAAATGCCTCTGCCTACATCAGAGTCTTTGTAAACAACTATTGTAAGATGAGTTTTTTTATTTTTTCTTTTTGAGACAGGGTTTCTCTGGTTAGCCCTGGCTGTCCAGGAACTCACTGGCCCCGAATTCAGAAATTTGCCTGCCTCTGCCTCCCAAGTGCTGGGATTAAAGGCGTGTGCCACCACTGCCCAGCGTAAGATGAGTTTTTAACACATGTAAACCCCTATTGTGGTTTCAAGTATGTCTGTATCTAAACTTTACATGTTATGCCAAAGTTGTAGAGGTAAAGGCATGTAGAGTTAAAGTTCAACACATGCAAAGTAACCCAAAGCGCTCTCTTTGAACCAATACACATTGTATCTGGACTCTTGACATACGAAATGGCCAAGGAAATTCTCTTGACATTTCTGCTGTCTGTAATCAGCATCATTCATCATTCAGATGAGAAGCCTGTTGTGTGGGCAGTCCCGCTGTGTGAACCCTCGCTCTATGTCTATTCACTACGATTGAAGAAGCATCTTGTTATTGTGCCCACGAGATGCACTTGTGTTAGGAAATGAGTCTCTTTATGGTAAATAGCACCATTCCATAGCCTTGCAAGAGGGCTACAGCTATGTTTGTTTCTTCAGTACAGCAGATTCATTGTTATATTGAGCTAAAGACTCACATTTTTTTTGAATCAAAAGTAGAAGCTGAGGTGCTGTGTGTGAAGTTCTTCAGTGGAGTGCTGCTAAATAGTCACTCGCCTCTTCATATGTTCAGGGCAAGTGTGTCCTCTCTGCATTACACCAGCATGCTCCTTAGAGCCCTTTGCCAAGATGATGTCATACAAAGTAGAACTGTCATTGCTGTCAACCTTTTTAACACTCGTGTTCCTGGGATCCCAACTGTATCATGATCACTCCCTTTAAGTGCCCTAACACTCCAAGCCATGCTTGCTAATAAGTAAACGATGTTGGACACTGGATGAGTGTCCAACAGAGGTTGCCAGAGTCCAAGTTCTGACTCCGATAGCTCTGCTAATGCAGCCACCCACGCTCCTGACGGTAGACTCATTGGTTCTTTTCTGTTTCCAGAGGCTCCTCTCAGCAGCATGCCCCTCGGTATACAAATTGCCGAATGCCTACCTTCTGTGTAGTTACAAAGAGATCTAGAGTTAGCTGCTTAGATGTGCAGCCTGCTCAGTACATTATCCATTGGTAAATGCAGTAATTCTTTCCCAGTCTTGCTAATGGTTGCCCATTTTTAGGGACTTTGAGTCAATGGTGCACAAAATATGATGAAAAAACACATATGAGACATATTGATTTTTTCTCCCACAGTGGCTGGGCCCTATCTCTAGGGCATAATAATTCTGGAGATTTCTTGGGCCTCTGGTGCTTATATAAGATGATTATTCCTTTATTCCCTGCTCTGAAGAACATTCTCCTCATTAACATCCCATAAGAAATTAACCACATGGGTACTCCATGTTCTGTAGCTTCAAGGGGAAAGAGAAAGGTTTGCAACTAACAGAATAGAAATTATTGGATATGTCTGCTGAGATAATGTGACTAGGTCAAGCGTGAAACGATCACCTGCATCTCTTACGCAGATGTTAGCCCAAGGTTATAGACCAACAACAGACAGTTCAGTCACATGGCCTTCACAGTGTCTGAAGAGAGTGTGTAAAAGGCTGCAATGATTCATTGGTCATTTTAGGCAGGATAAATTACCCAGCAGTACATGACTTAAAGTATAATTCAGAGATGTTTATTCCCAGTATTATTATTATTATCATTACTATTATTATTCCTTTCTCAGTTTTGTTTTTATAAATACTGCCCCTGGGAAGATGAATTTTTTTAGCCTACCAATTGCCAAATAATTGTTTGTAAGGTAGTTGTTTGGTTTGTACAGATGTGGAAGACACTGTCTTCTAGGTAGGGTGTCTTTGTCAGGTTGCAGGCAGGTGAGACTCGGTAGGGAAGGATGGAGCTGACGGGTAGGCATTCAGTTCCAGGGGCTGCTCACTGGCATAGTCAGTTTCTAGCAGAGAGGCTACATACAGCCTTGGACTCTCACCTACCCTGGTCTGAAAGGCTTCTAAAGGTCAGCCAGCCATTCTGTGCTAATTTATCTATGAATTTAATGGACATTCATAAGGACATTGCTATGTGCAGGTATGATCCTAATCACTTTCCTAAGACTCCCTGGCATAGCTCTCCGTAATAGCCTGTTTGCACAGGCAGCTTCAGACCCTTCCTTAAGTTCACCCATGTAGGAGGCAGCAGCCGTGAGCCTCCTCTCTTTCTCCTATCTCATGCAGCTTCCTCAAGTCATGATGGGCCATACCACAGACCACAGAAGAGTCTGGGAAGATTAGATGCAGGAGGTCAAGATGGGTAAAACAAAAGGTATGTGGGAGGGGACCACGGGGAGGCTGCAGAGTCTGCAGGCAACTCAGTGTCACGTCAGGAATGATGTCCCGAGCTAGACATGGCTCCTGACATGGTGCGTGCTGGAACTCTCTTTATTTGTCACTTATCATATAATAAGTATACAGCAAAATTTGTTCTTGTTTTTATTGGATATTTTATTTACATTTCAAATGTTATCCCCTTTCCTGGTTCCCCACCCTGGAAACCCCCTATACCATCCCCCCCTGCTTCTATGAGAGTGTGAATTCCTGTCCTGACTTCCTTTGGTGATGAACAGCAATGTGGAAGTGTAAGCTGAATAAACCCTTTCCTCCCCAACTTGCTTCTTGGTCATAATGTTTTGTGCAGGAATAACAAACTCTGACTAAGACAGGTACCTAATGGGTGCCTCATACAGGTTTCACTTCCTCTAAATGGTGCTAACCTGGAGAGCAAGCCTTTACTCCATACCTTGGGGGGGGGGCATTTAAGATTTAAACTGTTAAAAAAAAGTAACTCAATGTAAAAAATGGGCAGGACTCTCAGTAGAACATTCTTAAAAGAAGATATACAAATGATCAAGAGATTTAAAAAAGTCCCCAACAAGACAAGCTCTGGAAATAGAGATTAAAACTACAAGGAGTTACTGTCTCACACCTACCAGAGGGTGAAGATCTAGAATAGCACCTACTACTAGCTGATTGCTAACTATTTCAGCCATCATGGAAACTCCTGAAGAAACTGAGAATAAATCTGCCCTAGGATCCAGCAATCCCACAGCTTAGCAGTTCCCTAAAAGGTTTGACATCTGGTTACTGAAGAGATGTCTTGACTCTTCTGTTCATCTCAGCATAATTCATAACTGCTGAATTAAGTAACCAAACTCAGTGCCCACTGCAGATAAGTAGATAGAAACAATATGGTAGTTAGATACATTGGATGAGATTCTGTCACTTGTGACAATGTAAACAAGGGCAGAGAATATTATCCATAATAGAAATAAGCCAGGCGTGCACACATATGTACTTACTTATATAGAGAATGTCAAACAAAACATAGAGCAGAGAACAGAGTGCTGATCTCTGGAGGCTGGCCACGGGGAGAAGGCTTGGGTGATGGTCAGAGTGCCCAATGGTGGGTTGAGTGAGTTGGCTTTTAGTATAGAGACCACACAGGGTGGTGGGTAAAGCTAACGCCAGCATCATGTACATTTTGACCTGAGTTTGGGACCCCAGCAGCATATGAGAGCTAAGTGTAGCAGCTGCATGCCTAGAACTGCAGCACTAGGAAAGCAGAGACAGGCAGTTGCCAGAGGCTCCCTGGCCAAACAGCCTCACCAAAACACCAAGTTCTAGGTTGAGTGGGGGACACTGGATGACAAAATTGAGATGAAGAGCAATAGAGAACTACTTCCACTGTCGACCTTTGGCCTTTACAAAAGTATATATGGACATACACATGTGTCTGTGTGTACCTATACACAGACACCCCTGCACAAAAACACACATGGACATTATTCAAAATAAGTTTCAATTGTTTTCAAAACAAAAATGGTAAATAGGTAAGGTGATGATGCACCTATTAGCTTGTTTGATTTATTTCATATTAATAAATGTAATGTCACCTTCTCCTTATTCATATATACTAAAAATCGCCCCTTCAAACAATTTCATATTTTGTGCATATGTGTGGTGAAATAACACATATGCAACTCTGCACATAGAGACCAGACGAGAGCATTGGGTATGTGCTCCTTGGGTATTGTCCACTTAACTTTTTCAGAGGGTGGCAGGTCAGGTCATAGAGTCTGGAACACTCTATCCAAGCTGGTCTAGCTGGCCAGCAAGCCCCAGGTATCTCTCTGTTCCCATTTCCCAGTGCTGGGATCACAAGAGCATACCATCATGAATGGCTTCTTAAAAGTGGATTCTGGGGATTGAACTCGGCCCTTGACAGTGCCTAAGAGATATCTCCTCACCCCCAAATACAACTTTAAAAATAGAAAGTTAATCTTTCAATGTACCTTTTTATGACAACAATTCCTAAATGTAAGAGGAAGAGATTAATGACTCATTGCAATGAGCATTTGCAACTCAAGATGAGTAGACACAAGGGCACGCTGGAGGCCATACTGTGTGACACACTACAGTATGTAAAAGAACTCTTCCACAGTGAGAGTCCCTTTTTCTTTTTGGGGGGACAGAGGTTGCAAGAGGACAGGGAGGATGTGAAGGGGTGGGGAGATGAGTGCGGTTGGGTGGGATACATGATGTGAAATTCACAAGAATCAATACAAAATTTTAAAAAATTATTTCACATTAAATACTCAAAAATTAAATAAAAATTTAAAATAGATACTTTATAAATTATAAAAGAATCATCTTATATGTTGTAACACCACCAGGAGTAAATCTTGTAACATTACCTCACAAAATTAAATGTATATGAGTATCTAATATAGGAAATATGTTAGAAATTATCACTGACATCTTAAACATGGTCATCTGTGAGTGAAAATTTTTTATCCATTTTTTACTTTTGTTTTTATACTTTTGTGCGTTGTGTGATTTTTATCATGTAGTGTTGATAGGATTTAAAAGCCTTTTGTTTGTTTACAGCAGGAATAGAACCTATTCCCAAGGGTCGGAATGCATGCAAACTGTCCCCTTCCACAAATGGAATGGATCCCCCCCCAACCCCAGGGAATGTCATGACCACACAAAGGCCTGTGGCACCATGTTGTGCTATAGTGAGGATGAGCACCATGGTGTGCTGTAGTGAGGGTGAGCAGGCCCAGGCAGATGGGATAAACTTGTCTGTAAGTCTTTGGGGAGGGAGAACTTACCCATACTAATCAGAACTTGCAAAGGCAGATATGAATGCCCAAGCACGGCTATTTCAATTTAATCTTCTGAAAGAACCATACTAGTCCACTAGCATATCATTGAATTCTCTTGCAAATCACAGAGACAATTTGAGTAAAGCAATTATAGATGAATAGAAGGCCAGAGCCAAAGCAAGTATAGAGATGTACTGGCTCAGCTCTGTCATATAATAGACAGGAAAATGGAGCTCCAGCCCTTCTGGGAGGTCTGTCTTAGGTCATGCAGAAATTAAAAACTGTGAATGTGTCTGTGTGAGTGGGAGTGTGAGAGATACATACACACATACACAGAAAAAGAGAGGGGGGAGAGGGAGAGAGACAGACAGACAGAGTATGTATGGGTGTATGTTTGTATCTGCCCCCACCCCCCAGGTGTGTGTGTGTGTGTGTGTGTGTGTGTGTGTGTGTGTGGTGAGGGTTGTCTGGGAGACAGAATGAGGTTGAACTTTTACTTTTAAGAGTCCTGACCTTGGCGATGACAATGATGACAATGACCATTTCTTACTCTCCAGCTGTCCCTTTTTCCCTCACCAAACACTGCTGTGAGCATCTCAGCACAGGATCCAGCCGCTGTCACCCTAGTGCACAGCAAGATCCCTGCTTCCTTCCAAAATGCCATCTCATTCTTCCATGACTAAGTCTCAGGGCACAGGAACATCTGTGCCCGTGCTTATTAGTATCAATTTCAGGGGGAAAATCTCTTTTCTGGATTCTTGTGTACAGGCTCTGCCGAAACTGATGTTGAATCTTTTCTTTTCTGAAATAGATTCTCTGGATGCAACTGGCTGTGTCACTGAAGACGACCTTTAAATTCCGGTCTTCCTGCTTCCACATCATAAGAGCTAGGATCACTCACATGTACTGAGGTTGAGCTCAGGACACTGTGCGTGCTGGGAGGTACTGTGTCCACTGAGCTACATCCCAACCTGTACTTCTAGTCTCTTGATGTCCTTGCTGTAAAGTTCACCAGGAGAAAGAAATAAACGTAGATACTCTTAGTTCTACTCGTTGCCCCTCCCACCCCCAAATTAAGTAATTG
This sequence comes from Mastomys coucha, assembly GCF_008632895.1. NCBI lineage: Eukaryota > Metazoa > Chordata > Mammalia > Rodentia > Muridae > Mastomys > Mastomys coucha. Next base: position 81,592,057 of record NW_022196906.1, on the reverse strand, counting down.
CTTAAGTCTACAGAATGTAAAAGCAAAATTGTACTATGGAATGTGGCTGATTTGTTCTCTCAAAGCTCTTGGAAACAGCTGGGGTCTGAATTAGGTTTATCCATAAGAATGCAATCAATGGAAGACTGTATGTAGGACAGGGAGGATGAAAGGAAGGGAAAGAGAGAAACAGAGAGACAGAGAGACAGACAGAGAGACAGAGACAGAGACAGAGACAGAGACAGAGACAGACAGACAGACAGACAGACAGACAGACAGACAGACAGAGGAAGAGGGAGGAGAGGGAGATTCTTCATTCACAGCACCAAATTGTTTACCAGACCCCTCTGGGCTCCATAGCTTTCTCACAGCTCTGACCATCAAAATCCTTCGTTCTGACAAAGGTCATCTCAAATATTAAACCTGCTAGAAATATTTTTCAACGCTCATAATCTAAAATGACCTCCCCCCACCACATCGCGGAATAGTTTCCTCGCTACCTTTAAAAGCTCCTCCCGCCTGACAGGTGGCTCTCACAGGCACTCTCTGCCTCCCAGATGAGAACGCAGTTAGGACATCCTCCGAGCAGGCCAAATAGACTTCCTAATGTCACCGCCCAGGAACTGGGAAGCGGGACAGGTTCTCAAAGTCATCAAACAGCTTGGAGAGTAAGTTTTCATTTAAAAAGCATTTGCCCCTGACAGAGCCCATTCGTAGGCGGGGCAGACCTTAGAGGGCCAACTTTCCTGCAGTTCCCTCACTCCTCTAAGGCAAAATAAGGAGTTAGCTTCCCTCAGTCACTCAGGAGGCACAGTCGTGGGGAGGGGGAGCAGTGTGGGCTCTCAAGTCCAAAGATCTGCTGTGAGTCCTGACTGCTAGCCTCACCTGAGCCCAGACGCTTATGCGGCCTCTCAAAGGATTCGCCTGCGCACAGAGTGTGGACTGTGCAGCTGCGGGGATTGGTGAGGATAGGTGATAAGTGTTTTGCAGCTCAGGCTTCATTTAGCTCTCAGGTGCTCTTGAGGCTGCATCACCTGCCGCAGGAGCCAAGGTGCCTCAGAGTCACATAGGATGAAGGAGCCGGTCTCACCATACAGACAGGGTTTTTCTTTTCCTAGGGTACTAGCCTAGAAGCTACTCTTGAAATAGAACTTTCTCTCAGAAGAATGTGTAGGTTTCCTGGTTTGAAGCTTCTCAGCATCCGGCAGGTCATGGAGCTAATCGACTAGCATGGCTTTCACGTCCTAGAATTATGGTTCTCAATCTGTGGCTCTTGAGAATCAAATGACCCTTTCACAGGAGCTGCCTCAGACAATTCTGAAAAAACAAAACAAAACCCTACAGATATTTACATTAAGATTCATAACAGTTACAGAGTGAGCTCCAGGACAGCCAGAGCTATAACAGAGAAACCCTGTCTTGAAAAACAAAACAAAAAAAAGAAACAAGATTCATAACAGTGACACAAGTACAGTTATGACGTAGCAATGGAAAACATTGTGTGTTTGGAGGTCACTGCAACAATAAGGAAGTGCATTGAAGGGCTGTAACATTTAAGAAGGTTGAGAAGCACTGCCCTAGAGCCTGTCCTTTTCTGACTCACTCAGCTCCGGACCATCTCCAACCTCCTGCTCTATCCCAGTCTGGGTTCCTGTCTAGAAATGATGAAGAGGAAAGGTCAGCAGAGGAAACGGTTTAGATGTGGAGAGCTATCAAAATCACTGCTTTGTGAGCGAGCACAGGTGGGCAGGAGGCCAGGCAGGGGAGAGAGCAGGTGCTAATGCTTGTAACAGGTCTGACTGAGGGAGGCTATGGGATTTAGCAGGGCGGTAAGAGCTAAGAGCTGGCTGCACATCTTTATGCTGGAGAACACCACTGACATCCAATTAAAATACTCACCATGGTGCTCCTTCATGTCCTCTCCTGCCCCAGAATGTTCTAGCAAATGAGAACTCTGGCTCATGCGTGGGCCTGGCCTCATTGCCTTCACAGAACACTAGCCAGCATCTTTTCCCCTCTGGTCAAGCTTCCCTTACCTATTCTGGCACATTCTGGAAGTTTTCCATTTGCCTCATAATCCAAGCTTCCATTCCTCCTCCAGAGGTCTCCGCAGACATGCAGAGTGCAGGCTCTGTTTTACTTCCATAGCCGCCTTTATGTGTACATAACTTAATATTTATTATCTTGCACCCAAACTGCTACTCTACTTACTTATGTGCCTGGTTGGCCCAGAGGCTTATTTTAAAATAGAATTGGCATTGTACATGGGGATGGTTTTCACGAAGACTTTTTCTTATAGGTATATGACATATTTTAACCATATTCTTGATTAAAACGGAGAGGTTCCATTTCACAGGAGTAGAGGCATCAGCTCAGAGTCTAGTCACTAAAGGGACCAAATTGGTGGGTGATGGTAAAGATGAAACACTCTACTAAATCCTTCCAGTCTGTTTGTGCTTGCAGACACTAGAGACAGGGAAACCCTGCTCTCACTTGTGTGAGATATGACAATAGTACGTAGGGGCTTGTCAGTTAGGGAACAGTTACAGAGCGTGGTAGATGCGAAGTGAACCCCTCTGTCTTCCAGAAGTGACTTGTACAGAAGTGACTCAGCTTTCTTCTCTTTTCCTTCACCCGCTATGCGTGATGTAGCTAGCATCCACAAGGTAAGTCAGGGCATTTAAAGAAAACAGAAAATCCTTTTCCTCTTGCCCTCAGGTTGCATAGAAATTTGCTATGCAATAAAAAAGTAATATTCCCTTAAGACATTCCCCTAGAATAGAATAACATGCAGGCCACTTTTATGTACATTAAAAAAAATATTAGTAAATAATACAAATGCTAAAAATCCATAGTGAGATTGATACACACACACATATATATGCATATATATATGTATATATATATGTATATACATATATACACACATACACACACATACATACAGGTATGGCCAGATTTAGAATAATCTTTTTTTTTTTTTTT
>NW_022196906.1:81572193-81588553 GCF_008632895.1 Mastomys coucha | reverse complement strand
TCTCTCTCTCTCTCTCTCTCTCACACACACACACACACACGCACACACACACACACACACACACACACTAAAACCCTCCTTGGTTGGCTGGAGTTGTCATCCAGTTAGTAGAGTACTTGTATGCCTATCTCTACTGTTAGATAGTTGCTTTCCAGTGCCTGCCCATCTGCCTGCCTGCCTGCCTGCTGAAGGCCTGTTGAAAGCTGTTTTCCTAATGAAAAAGTATTACATAAACACTAGCCGTCATTATTAAATAGCCCACAGATGAGAGGAGCGAGAGCGCACTGTTTAGCCTGAGGCCTGCTCCCACAGGAATGCTACACCACATTTCTGGAAGACCTTGTGCACATGATGATGTCTTTCCTGTTTGAAAGAAACTGTCCTTTTTGTTTGCTCGGGGTAGGGAGCCACTCTACCCACTAAGTTACATCTCTCCAGAAACTCAGTGGCCAAATAAGGGAATAGACCTGGGTGGCGAGCTCAGGAGAGGGAATGGGGAAGAAGGGAAGGCCTGCCAGAGCCACATGTTCAAGTGGGCTAGTGTCCCTTCAGGGTGCTTCCCCAGACACCCACGAGTGCCAGGAGCTCTGACTGTGTAATTCTTTGTTCCCTCTCGCCTGGCCGTGAGCCACTGCAGCTTCTCCTGGTGATTTGTGTGCAGAGACCCCCACCTCACATGTAGCTTAGAATAATAAATCCTAGGTTTTAAAACATAAGTATACATATTAATAAAACACAAAATGTAACAGTGCAAACAAGCCTAGATGCTCTGCTGGGATTTTCTGATTTGCTTTTCAAGACTAGTCTTCAAATTGCCTGTTGAAGGTTTTGTACAATAAAATATTAACTTGCTCGGAATGTGGGGAGCCTTTATCATAACAAGCACCTGAATGTGCTTCACTGAAAAATTCAGAAGGTCTTTAAACAGCTATTGTGAAACACAAAGAACTGCTCTTCACAGAGTGTTCTAAATGGGAGGAAACAGACTTGTAACAAGGTCCACACAGGCTGCTTCTGAAGGCACAATGAAGACAGGATAGTGAACACACCCTCCCACTGTCTAATCTCCATGGATTAATACAGCTAACGACAGCATCTAGAATCAGAGCACAACTCTGTCTATGATGGGGACAAAGTTGTTAGTTCTTTCTCAGGCTCACCTCCAAGTCCCAGTTATTCCAAAATAATGGACAAAAAGTACAGTGTTGACATGCTCCGTTTCCCCTTCAAAGCCAAGCGCACACAAAGCTGCAGGGTTTTTATTTGCTTTCATGCTGAGAACTATAACTTCTGCTATTTTGCCTGAATTTCACTAAACTACATGAAAGTGTTTATACTTTCATAGCCCTGTTTGTGTCATTAGCCATCTGCCTAACCCCTCTAAAATGTCTTTATTTAAAGGATAAGTAATATATGGAATATAAATTCTTCATGCAAGAAGCTTCCCCTTTTAGTTCAACAGTTAGACTTTATGGCTTGCTAGATTCTGAGTTCATGACTACATGGGAATGAGCATGAGCTACAGAAGGTATCCTGTCTACTGTAATGGAAATGGAGACATGCACAGGCAGCTGGCTTAGTGATCAAAACTATGGATTTGAATGTTCACAAACCATATTTTGTTCTAATTGAATGCTAGGACATTGTATTAAAGCCACAAAGCTACCAGGAGTCATGATAGCAAATTCACTTTAGGTCATAGATAATCAAAATGAATTTGTTATGAAGCTCTGGTTTGTGTGAAAGATACACTTTCCTAGGGTGGTATATGCCTGCAATCTCAGTCCTCTGGACACAAGGGCCTAAAGATGGAGCATCTGAACGCAACCTGGGCTACAAAGTAAGGAAGTGAAATATGCCGCCCCTTTGCCGTGCATGCATGCATGCTCTTTTTGCACCTGTGATGTATGAGTTCTTGATTTTAAGTCTTATCTCCCACCCTCTGGGATGGGAACATCTGTAGTTTTTGCTTCTTTTTTTTTTTTTTTTTCCTAAGTAACTGTTTCTCCAACAGTTCTCATGTATTTTGCTGGAAAGTTCATGTATGGGCCTATAATGCCATCTTTAAGAGATACACCCTGAACAATGAGTGACTATGGCAGTAGTTGATTAATCTGTTCTAATTTCTCGCTACCTACCCCAATGTTGTGGACTCGAGCACACGTGTGTGTGTGTGTGTGTGTGTGTGTGTGTGTGTGTGTGTGTGTGTGTGTCTGTTCAGGCCTTATATTAAATATGCCTGAACAGCTTAATCCTGGGCCACTTCCAAACTTCCATGTTGCTAATGCCTTCCCTCTGATACTCCTGAGTTATTTCTTACTAAAATCTATATTCTGTCTTTGCTACTCTAGACCCAATCAGGGGTGCCCCCTGGGGCCACTCTTCCCCAGCTCTTATATGATTGGTATCTTTCTCTGTAGCTCTCAAGCTTGGATCTTATTCCTTTCCTGGCATGGTAATTCTCCTTCTTCCTCAGTCCCCTTGTCCATGAATCCTAAAGTCTCACCTCCGCCTCCCTGCCCAGACATTGGCCACCAGCAACTTTCTTTACCAATCAGAACCAACTAGGAGCAAGGATCCTCAGAGTCTTACATACAGATTTTCGCACAATTTTGGGAACCTGAATAACATAATGCAAGCATTAAGCCAAGTCCACAACAAGTGACTGCAATTTTTCAAAGCAAGACTGTGATTAAAAGGGTAGAACATTCGATCTGCCTTCAATTGCAGACTCACTTTCAGGGCAGCCTCCTGTAAGTGTAGCTGTTTAAGATACATCTCTGCTAACCTCTGGCCCTTCTCCCTCCACATCCCAGATGGCCTCTCTGTTCTATGGTTAAACTAACACAGAAGAAGAATACTTCATTTCTACTGGTGACCCAAGTCAGAGTTGGGACAGTCCAGTCCTCTACAGAGCTTATTTTCATTGTGTGGGCATTGTATAGGGGCAAGTTTCATGGAGACAGGCTACACATGGGCTAAAGTTTGATCAGGAAGCAGGGGTGAGGATGTGTGACTCTCCTGTGCTTGGTAAGTGCTCAGTTTTCATTCATCCCAGTAGTTTTGAGGAGGGGCAGGAGGAGCACCTCAGAGGCCAGCATACATCTAGTCCTCAGGACATGCCTTAAGGAGATGATGGGCCAATGAAGGGGACTCTGTCCAGCTCAAACATGGCGAGCATGGCTCTGGCAGGCTTTGTCTGTCTCTCCCATTCCCCCAGCCTTTCTAAAAGCCTTTATATTATCTTCCTAAAGCTAGCCCCTAAGGTCCACTCCCTTATTTGGCCACTTCTTCCTTGTCCATCTGGGGCAAATACATCTCTTTTGTGCTGAGATCTTGGGAGTCCTCAGCTGATACTTTCCCTGTCAGGCAGTTACACAGGTGATTTATGAACTAAGTAATTTAGCAGAGCCGGCCTCAAGAACTGGAGAACAGAGAAGTCTGTCTTGACAGGAGAGTTTGGATAAATCCTAAATAGGATTTTTAAGTTTATTTAGTTTTGAAAGAGGAACAGATAGCCCAGACTGGTCCTCAGGAACAGAGACAGAATGTGAACTGCTGTTTGCTGTGCCTGTTCTTGGCTTGAAAATTGGTCTAATGCCTTCTCAGAGTAGCACCTGGACATCCATACTCATGCCTCCTGACCCCATTTCCAGAACTTACTTGGTAAAGTAAGAACAGAACCAATGGGAGACACACACACACATGAGATAAAGATAAAGATCTTACTAAGTCAGTTTAAGTTAAGAAACAGCTGAGTTATACCCGAGAGGCCGGCAGACGCTTGGTCCTTGAAGCTAGTCCCAGCACTGGAGTTGTCCCACAGCAGCTGTCTGTCACTGCTGAGGCCAAGAGCCTGGCAGTGACTCAGCCTACAAGGCTGGGTGTGTCAGCAGTCTCAGTCTGGCTCTGAAAACCTGGAAGTTTCCCGGAGAGCCAATGATCTTGAGTTTCAACACGCTGCTTCCAACATCAGCAAAAAGGCTCACTGCATCAACAGGGCAAATCAATTCAACACGTGGGCCAAGCTGGACTGCTGAAAGGTGCCAGCCACACTCAGAGGGCCTTGGCCATGAGTTGAGGCAATCAGCACACATCTTCTGGTGAGGGGCCAACTCAGGAGATTATAATTTGTAGCAAGTTGGCATTAAAGCCAACTGTAATGCTTTGGTTTTATTTAGTTCAGCGCAGATCATCACTATTCACCAGCACCATTGTCGTCATTGTCAGCAGCAGGGCCAGAACCTTAGGCAAGGCCTGTGTAGCCCAGGCTGGCCTGAAACTCACTATGCATTCCAAGATGACCTTGCACTCATGGGCCACCCAGAGCTGGAATTATTGGCATGTACCACTTAGTTCCAAAAAATGATTATTTTTGAACATTTTCTCTCAGGTCTGACACTGGTTAAAGCTGAAGGCACGTACATTGGAAGCCAGGACACTCTGCTCCTGCCCTCCAGAGCCTCTCTTGGGGACCCAAGTACATAGATGCTCTTTGCCCTGATAATCTCCCCTTGGTCCATATATACTTGTTTTGGGAGTTAACAATACTTAGGTGAAGAAGTGATTGTCCCCCAAGAGCCAGTGTCAGGCTAGGGAGATAATCCAGTAGATAGAGGCACTTGCCACCAAGCCTGAGTTCAAACCCCAGCCCCATATGTTGAAAGGTGAGACAGACTCCTGCAACTTATCCCCCTAGCTCCATGGGCACGTGAGTATGCATGCACGTGCACACACACACACACACACACACACACACACGCACATAGTTTAAGTGAAGCAGTACTGTGGACTCTTGATTAGTCTTCTCAGATTTTTAATAAAAACACAATAATTTGATGGGAAAGAACTAGTTTCAATCTATTTCAATACAAGGTATTATGGGAAATAGAGGCTGAGACTAAAAGATGTTTTAAAAACCTAATTTACTTCATTCCACATGCTCAAAGTCACAATACCAAAACAACTACCACAGGGATGGCCGACAAGAGTTTCTGCTTAAAGGCATCATTCTTTCCTTGTTTGACTGAATGAGATGTCTGGGCCAGACCGGCCTTGAGCTCTGTGGAGTAAAGGATGAGCTTGATGTTCTCAGCTCCTGTGTGCTGAGACAATAGACATGTGTGACCATGCATGCGGTTTCTATGCTACTGAGGATAGAACTCAGGCCCTGTATCTGCTAGGCTGGCATTCTACCAACAGAGCTACATCTCTAGCTCTAAGCTCCCACGCTCATCTTTAGGTTACCCTTCCCTGTCTAGTCTCAGTCCCACAGGATTGATTCACCCACAACTTGTGTATGAATGCCTTAGTCTTTATCTAATCCTGTCCTCTCGTAGATGTCTTAGGGGAGGCTTCTGGAAACAGGGTTAATTGATGTTTCCCTCACTTCAGCTTTTCCAGCAAAAAAGTGTTTTCCTGTGGTTCTGATGGGTATATTTCCTTTGTTCAAAAACTGTTTTCTGCTGCTGTCTTCCTGTGTGGATGTGTGGTGCTGGGGATCAAACCCAAGCAACACCTTGTCCATGCTAGGTGAATACTCTTCCACAGAGCTCCAGCTACTGAAAAGCCCTACAAAGATTGTGTTTCTTTTGCCTCAAGTCACAGGCTTTAGGTTTATTTGTATTTCCCTAGAGGTGTAAAGCTTTTCCAGTCTTAGTCTCTACTGAACTTACCTTGGTGTTGCACCCTGAACATTCATTTTTGTATTCTGGTTGGTAATTTAAGGAAGTTTTTTCTTGCAGCATATAATTTTTAGTACTTAATTGTTTTTAAATGACTGTCACTCTCTGGTAGACATTCTTCACTGTCTTCAGTGTTTACTTCTTTGACCTTTAGATCTTAAAGACTTTCTTCATTTTCTCTTTAAGAAAGCTTAAGTTTTGTCCACTTATTTTCTTTCTACTTTAGTCTATTAAAAGCATTCCTTTTTGTGACACAGTTTTCACACCATTCAATTTGTCTACTTAAATTTGAGCACATATTCACAAATATGTTAATTTTAGAAAACTTGCATCAAAACCAAAACAACCCAATACCTTTTATCTCCTGCTCTTGTACTCCATAGCAGCCACAATACCCTTCCATCTCTATAAATATGCCTTCCTAAAATTTCATACAAAAGAATTATAAAAGTGGCAAGTTGTGAAAGCTGTTTTTTTTTTTTTTACCCTACACTCAGCATATTTTAAGGCTCATCCAATACTTCATTCCTTTTTATGGGTAAATATGTTCCATTATACATATATTATCTTCTTATCAATATATCCACAGATGAATATTTGGGTTGTTTCCACCATTTGGCTTTGTGAATAAACACTTCCCTAACACCTGACTATACATCTACCAAACATATTCCTTCTCCTTCATAGTTTTATAAAACACAACAGTGAATGTCTAGAATGTAATTTTTTTTTTTTTTTAAAAAAAGCACCTGAAGAACAAATTATCCAATCAACAAGTAGACAAAAATCTGTAATAGTCATCAAAATCTGACACTGGACTAATTCTCAAATTAGACTGCAACTTGGGAACTAAGATGTAAACTGATATGTGCGCAGAAATTATCCAAAGGGTGCTTCTGGGTTTTCTTTGCTCTCAAATACGAAAGAGGAGGAAAGAAGAGAGATAGGACAGAGGGAAATTGCTCGACATAACCAGGATTGGAGGAGAAAGAAAAAGGCTTTAAAAGACGGAAAATAAAGCTGTTCATGTAAGTTAATCAACATGTTACCAATGAATTACTAAAAATAATTAAATAGACACATCTCCTCCCAGTGGGAAAAGATGGCGGGGGTGGGGGTGGGGTGGGGGTGGAGCATGTAGCTGAAGTCCCTGTGAGCAGCAGGGTGCAGCTGGGCAGTTAGAGTCCTACCTGGGAAGAGGGAGGCCTAGGAATCCTGGGTGTTCAGCCAGCCACCTGCCAGCGGAGGCTTCAGAAACTGGTGCTGGTCCTTTGGGAAGGGCTAAGGTGGCACTGGTGTTAGCCAGGCCAGGCCATTCATTCAGAGGTGGGAGCTATTTACAAAACCATTCATGGACTCTGTAAACCTCCTCACTCTGTATAAACACTGCTGCTGGATGGATTAGATAGAGTAATCCTGTGAGTGCTCCAGCCACCTAAGCAATTAACATACCCTTCAGAAAAGCACTTGATAGCTCTGCTAAATTCTAGGTTTAAAGGGATTTGAAGGCTGCCTACACCAGAGTTCCCCACTGATCTGCCAGCTGCTGGGGAAGCAGCCAGCCTGGAAAGACTTCAGGACAGAATGTTCCTCACTTCCCAGCTGGAGTGGAGAGGTCTGCAGAAAGATCAATTATCTCAGGCCATGGGCTGGAGGCCACACTGCAACCTTTGGGAATACCTTGGGTCTGGGCTGGTCTTGTAAGCTTTCAACACACCTAGTCCCAATCTGCAAGAGTGAAGAACTTCTAATATTTTTTATTGGTATCATAAAAATTTTAGAGATATATTTCTTTAGTGCCTATGTTTGTGTGTTTGTGCACCGCTACCATGTGCATGTCAAGAATATCTTGCAGAGTCAGTTCTCTTCTTCCACCCTCTGGGGATTGGAAATTGAACTCTGCTGGTGTCTTTAAAATTTCCCTGACTCTCAGGTATGTTAGCACACACCTGTAATCCCAACCCCCGAAAGTAGAAGCAGGAATTTTAGGCCAGCCTGTATACACAGCTAATTTCAGTTCAACCAAAGCTATCGAGTGACTCAAAAAATAATTAGTCCATAAATAAAATTCCCTTTAAGACAACCACTCTATTTGTTACCTTCAGCCATATGTCCACCACAGGGAGTAAAAAGTATGGAAGTACAGATTTATTCTACTTGTATTAATGCCATGGACACCCATAAAACTGGACCAACAGTTACAGCATTCCATGTTTTAAGACTAATAAAGACATACACCATCAATTCCTGAGTAACAGTGCAGTGTAAAATTTAATCTGTATTGCTCAGAAGATATCTTGCAGCATAAAAAGTGACCAAAATGATTGCTTAGTTTATCATGTCATAAAATACAAGTGTTTACCATAGAACAGTGATACAATTTCAGTGGTCAAGAAACTTGCAGTTCAAACAAAGGCTCCCATATGCACCTGTTGCTCCGACTGTCGTTCCAGGTCAGGCATCAGCAGTAAAATAAGTCATGATACAAAATTAAACCAAGAAGTTACTTATACTGAAGACAAATGACTTCACTCCAGAAACCAAAGCCTGGATTCTGTGATTAACCTTGTGTACATAGAAAAATTCTTTTAAAAAATCCTAGGCAATCACAAATATAAAATAGTTGAATAAAAGACAATGGCAGCTTTTTTATGCTGTAAAACCGTGAATCTCATCATCTGAAAAGCCAAGATCATGTAGCAACCTGAAAAACAAAGCGTGCATGACTTTAGGAAAATGTTTACAAACACTGTCATGTGGTCAGATCTTCTCAACACACCCTCCTTGTTTTCTAGTCATGTTTGTTAAGAATACAATGACCACAGCAGAAACTTAACTGCTAAACACCATCAGCTATTTAGTCAGCGTTCAATTTTCTCTAACAGTTTCACAAATGCCATTAATTTTAAATGAGTTAAGATCCAATTATAATTCACTCCTTGTAAATGGCAGACACGTTCTTAGATACATTTGATCTCTAAATCCTTCTTTCCCTTCTGCTCCCACCTCCACCATGTTCTGCAGTTTATCTGCTAAAAACCATAATATTTTTATTGTGGACTATTTCACAGTCCTCTCTGCTGCACTCCTACATTCTTCAATAGCATGGCCCTGTGACCTTGATTCCTCACACTAAATTAAATGTATGGAGCCTAGGGCTTTATTACATATAGATTTAATTCTCTGTCTACTTCATACAGAGTGTTACTACTGTATGATAATGCATGGCTGCCTCTCTTATTAGATGCTAGCAACCACTGGCGACCTATGAAATCTAAGATTCTACTCCCATCGTTCTTTCTTCACTAGTCAATTGAAGGGTTCCCTAAAGAAAGCCTGCTATGTGGTTATATGGCTATCCAGCAACTAGCTCATAAAGAAAGAAGGCAGAATAAATGCTTTATTTTTCCCAATTTTATTCGCCAGTATTCAAAGTGAGGTGTAGGAAAACACACTGCTGAAATACACTTACTTTAACTTAGTAAATCATACAAACAGAGCCTGAGACCATAGAAGTGGCTGCTGAAGATGATCAGTCAGCAGTGTCTGTCCAGAGCAGAAACATTCACAGCAAGGGCTCACATGGCACAATGTTGGGACACAGCAGGTAAGCCTCTCACTCTGGGGGCCTATCCTACTTTTGTAGGCATGTATACTGTCTCCCCCAGGGCAAGGCTTCACTGTAACCACAGTCTACTCATCTTTAATACCTTTAACACACCTACTTCTCTCTGCCCTTCTCCTTCTTGTGCCTGGACTGTGTGTGTTGCTTTGACTGAACCCAGGGTCATATATATGAGAGGCAGACCTTATAACACTGAGCTATACATCCCTAGCTCTTCTTCTGTTTGTATATATAGCTCAGGCTGTCCTGGAACTCTCCATCTTTCTGCCTCTGCCTCTAGAATACTAGGGTTATAGGTGTGCACATCAAAAAAGCTCTGGAACCATCAGAATCTACATTCATAACACATGGTTCTGGTCTTCTCAAAGCACACCCTTAGGTGACAGTACCTGACTATCTATCGTGCTCCAAGTTATTGTTCAGTCTCATCTGTCTCATCATAGGACAGTGTGAGCCTCTGAAGCTGAGCCTACTTATCCATGGTACAGGTAGTGAGTGGATCAAAGTATCACAATCAGTCATTTGTTTTTAAAGTATAGGCTTCTAAACCTTTATTATACAATGTGTTCATGAAACAAGGAGGGTATGCCTGGACTACAGCTAGGTATCTAGCTAGTACTGAGAGAGCTTGGATCTAGGCCTATCCATGGACACCAAAGTCTGCAGATCCTCATGACCCTCATAAAATGGCAGTGTATATGTGTCCTATGTATGTATGTATCCCAAGACACTTTAAATTACCCCTAGACTAGTTACAGTACATCAAACAACATAACTGCTATATAGCTATGCTGTGCTGCCCGAGAAGTGATGATGGCAACTGTGCAAATGTTCAGTGCCTGGGCAATGTTTTAAGAGTATTCTTGATCCACAAGTTGAGGAGGAAGTGGAAAAGATGGAGAACTGACTTTTGTGTAACATCCAGCAGAGATGAGATTAACTCCAGAGGTCTTTGTAATGAGGATGGCAAAGGCCTTTATTTTACAGAACAAAACTCTGATAACATAAGAGCCTCTTGTCACCTTTGATATGAAAGGTGCATTAGCTGGGCAAGATGCAAGATGCCTCAACCAGCACTCAGGAGGCAAAGGCAGGCAGAGCTCAAGGTCTGAGGTTAGCAGGTCAAACAGAAAGAAAGACACATTCCTTTAAGATGGTAATGACAGGAAATCAAGGAAATAAGTCTGAACTAAAGCCACAGGGGAGATGCTATGAAGTGCAAATACTGCTCTGGGTAAAGTCACCTTGACAGGCAGCTCCATCAGCTTGTTCAGGGGAGGTAATCTCAGGAGCTGTGGGGAATGGTTAACAGCCCTGCTGCACTTCCTAGCCAAGCCAACTCAGTATTAGAAGATTAGTTTTGAGGCAAAATTGAGAAACGAGTTGCTTTATAGCATGTGAAAATCCTACAGTCATGACAACCTACTATTTAATGAGCAGATCGAGTGGCTCCAGTCTGCAACTGAGTGGCTGAGATGTGCAGAACCAATGAATGAAAATGAAAGTCACGGGGGAGGGATGAAGCTGTGCTAGGATGGGTGTGTAGATCCCTTGGTAGACAGTCTTTCCATGCTGAAGGTTTGCCGTTTCCACTGCCTAACAGTATCGCTGCAGCCTAAAGACATCCTGAGCCACGTGAGCCCGCAGTATAAAGCAGTGTAGCACTTAGCCTTGATTTCCAATAAAAGGGAATTGCTTCTCTAAAACTTGGAGTCAGGGTTTTTGTAAATAAATTTTACAATAAAATTAAACTCAAAATATCTAGAAAATGTTAGGTTTATACAAAAGAACAAACTTAAGGAGTTTCTAATAAAGAAATCCAGTACATGCTACATTTAACCAAATATTTTAAGGTATCATATAAGGTGGTCTTTATTGTGTAGTCTGGTCATGGGTCTTCTTGCTTATGTAGTATAATCTAGCATCTTCCTTTGACTTGCTGCCTGACTTCGGATCACTGAGTTTATTTACCAACTCCTATACAACCGCAGAGAATAAAGGCAGAGAGCCACACTGAAAGTAAAATGGCTTATTCATAATTATTTATATTGAATGTAGTGAAGATGAGACAGAAAGCCCAACATCCCAAATAATATTGCGGCACTGATCTGCAGCTGTTCTTGACAGCCACAGGCAGATGACATTGACTGCAGCATGTAATGCTAAACACAACCCAGTCCCCAACCTCTGCCCCAGCAGCTCCACTACTTTCATAGCAACCACAGATTTTAGTGTGTGAGGGCATGGCAGGAAGAGCCAAAGGCTGGCTAAGTGCTCTTTGTGAGCTTCCACTGCAGGATTCCTGCTCCCCCACTGCAACTCACCTTATCCCCTCATCTGTGAATGGTGTTGGTCCACAGATGCAAAGGAAGACCTTAGAGTTTTCTACACTTCTTTGCAAAAATTCAGAGAGAAGAACTCGTGACACATGGCCCTGTTTGCCATTCCATTCTGGAGAAGGTGCCGAGAGAACAAATTCAACATCAAATCTAGGAAAAGAAAAGAGTTTTCAAGGTCTGTCATTTCAAACCCACTATTGTCACATTTCAAGCTCAGTAAGACCCCTTTCCCAAAGGACAGCTTATGAAGACTGGACAGGTTCTCAGTCAACATTTAAGACACACACATGAGTGCAAATTCACTAAGGACTGGCTGTAAGGGCAATGGAAGGATTAGCCTTGCTATGAAGAGGACAGTGATTTGACTGTTTTATGGTTTTGTTTTGTTTTCTTGAACTCATTAGCAAGAGGCCTCCATGGAATCTCAGAGGCTGCTTGCTACACTGGCATTAATAACCGCCTGTGTCTCAGGAAATTTCCAGAGTCAGGTATTTTAATCCCTGCTTAAATCTGCACCACAAATTTCAGACCATGGGCAATATGGTTAAGAAGCTTGTGTGACTTCTTATCCCTGCAGTTCTAAATCAGGGAGATCTGTAGTCTCCGTGCCCAGCCTAGTATGAATGGCACTTGTTCACTTGGTTGTGTGAGTGAGAACCTTGGCATTCCTCTCGGAAGCCCCTCCTCCCACCCTTCACCTACAGCCTATGAGCAGCCCTGGCTCCAACCTTCCATCTCCACAACAGACGCTGGCTACTCAATCTTCCTGTCACGATGCTCCTAGGAGCCCCACTCTTCTGCTCTTAGCTCAAGCTTCAAGTCCATCAGAAAATTCTATGACCAGCCATACTGGTCTTTTCGCCTTTACTCTGTGGCTGTAGAAATGGTGGCCTTTGCCTTTTCATCACAGCCCTTACTTCAGGTTGCAAGCATGTAGTCCCCGAGGGAACT
Organism: Mastomys coucha; assembly: GCF_008632895.1. Classification (NCBI taxonomy): domain Eukaryota; kingdom Metazoa; phylum Chordata; class Mammalia; order Rodentia; family Muridae; genus Mastomys; species Mastomys coucha. The sequence continues at coordinate 81,575,954 of NW_022196906.1, read as the reverse complement.
ATTTCACTGTCTATTTTCCCCTTCAGACTCCATGAAGGCAGGGATGATGTGCGCTCTGGCTCTTGTATCACTTGTGGCCAAAAAACAGGAGCACTAAATCATGGAACCAGAAACACAGAAACTAAAGAAAGAGCACACAATTTAGTGAACTACTAAGTGAACTGCTGGCTAAAAGCTAGAAAATCAAGGTGCTGCCACCTGACCCACTGCCACCTGGGCAGCACCAGGTGGGTCACGGGACTCTTACACAGCCCACTCCGCTCTGAAGAGCAGCAGGCCCTGCTCACATGTCAGCCTACGCCTGGTGTGGGAGAAGCTCCGAGATTCTGGGGTGAGAAATGAAGAAATTAAGTGTGAGATAGACTGTAGCTAGTGCTGCAGCCTTAATGTGGCTGTGTTGGCTGGCTGAGACTCCCAAGAACTGACAGGCCAGGTGCAGCTGCAGACCAAGCAAGAGCACCAGTCAGCAGTCAGAGAACTAGTCCAGCTGTGCACACAGGCCCTGCCTCATAGGTTTCCCAGGGTATTCACTGGACTTGGTAAGGAAACTTTCCAACTAATTGAGTCAATCAGGTCATTTTCCCAGAGTTCCCACTTAGTCTACACAGCAAGTCTAACCCATGCTTAGAACTGCCTCCCCAAATGCAGAGGTAAGCACTAACACCTGAAAGCTGCAACTTTCAACGTTCAAACATCACAAACTTTGAGTGCCCATATGACACCAATCATGTTCTACTGGATTCTGCAGCACTTAGGCCTTCAGATTGGAGACGCAGTTGCTGAAGTCTATGCAAACACTAGGGAAGCTCTCTAACTCTGAAACTGGAAGGACTTCTGGTTCTCAGCATTTTGGATAAGGGACACTCAACCTGCACCTTGTCTCACTAAATCATTGTTAATTGCTTTTATCCAAATGTCTTTCTACCATGGTGACTCAAAAGCCACAGATGGCCTTTTATGGCTCTATTTCCAATGAACCTTTCACTAAAATAAAACTGCTAAGATATAAAGTCAGAGTAAACTGGCCATAAGCTGCAATGAATTAAAAGTTCCTAACCGTCCTTTACCGGGATGCTTTTTAAAGAAGGCTAACCATTTCAATGAGCATCTACTTTGACAACGAAGAGACCTTGAGCTCTCTCCACTTTTCCTGCCTTTTGTACTCAGTCACATACTGGTTCCTTGCCTACATTCTGGTATTCAATGGATGGAATGAAAAGGCAACACAGACCATCTAAGGTTACTATGAGGAAACTGCTGTTCTGGATGAGAAAAGTGCTCTAACCAGAGTGGGAACAAGTCCACATTAAGATAGAATGGATGATACCATGTCTCAATTCACTCTAGTGTCTTTTTTGGGAATTTCTGTTTGACACAATTGCAGCACTAAGCCACTGGGGACCAAAGAGGTCATCTCTAAACCCTGACCCAGGGAAAAAATTAGGATCCTCGAAAGGTTTACCTGAAAAACAAATTTAGACAACCCACAAAATACAAAGTGAAAAGGAGAGAAAAGGATGGGGTAGGGACCTGGACTTGCTGCTTGAGAATGTATATGTGGTGTGAGACCAAAACAGAAGAATATCCCTTACAGACTGAGTTTTGTTTGCAGTTAAGAATAAGTTCCCATTTGTGCTGTTTGGCCCAGATGCAATGGATGTGCCTGATCTCGTGTGAGCTGGAAGTACATAGGCAGGAAATATGTCAGGATGTATGCTTGCTCCAGATTGGACCTGGGAAATGTGGCAAATTGTTGGTTTTTGCCTTTATAAGCCCCTGCAAAAACATGACTTATGGCCATTTTCTGGGTACCCAGAGATGGACCTGGTCAGAGATCCATCCTTCCAATATTAAAATAAAGCTTGCTTCAAGCTTGGCTTAAGATTATAGTGGTGGTCTTTTTCTCAGCCAGTGGGATTAACTGGACTAAAAAGTCACTGGGAAAAAAAATGCATCTATTGAAAAACTTTAAAGTGGACAAACACTGTTCACTCTAACATGTACCCAGTCGTCTATCTAGTGACTTAATTTCTCCCTCCTGCTTTCAAAACAGCTTTCAAAACATATCTCTTCCTTCCTATTTCTCATACTTGTCCACGACACTTCCCTATTCTACTGCCACAGCTTCAGGTGGGACCGTCAGCTCTTAGATCTGTCTGATACATCACAGTCATACTAACTCTTCTAAGACCTAGAGGGTCTCCATTGCCTACAGATTAGCAATTCAACATCCTGGATGGCCCAGCCTTTTGGATTTTCTCTATGTGTTATATAGAAAAATATGATTTTTCACTGAAGTACCAGAACAATCTGGCCTTGAAGAATCTATCTTCTAGAGTTTCTTTTTCTGTTCACAGAAATGCTTATTTGTTTCCCAAAATCCAGGTCATAATCCCTTGTTCCAGGAAGCCCTGCATCCCTTCTCAGAGTGGCAGGGTGCTGGAACAATTTTCAGACAGCACAGCAATGCAGTAATGTAGATGTTCCTCTTCATTTGTGACTGAGTCCTGGGCTGCCAGGATTCTTTTCTTTCTCTATTCTAGTAGAAAACTAAGGGTATTGCCAATATCAAATGATGTCGCTGGCTGGGCTGCAGGCAGGGGGCGACTTTTGTCAAAGTCCTCACAATCCAAGAATACTTTCACCTGTGACTCTTCAGCACTTTTATCCTGAGTACTTAGGGGAGTACAGAAGAAATTCTCACCATGCCATACAACACGGGCTGGTTACATAAACCATGGCATGTTCACATGACAGAACACAGTACAGACAGAACTCAGTCTGTAAGGGATATTCTTCTGTGATTAAAAATCATTGTACAACGCATGGCTTTCCAGCCCACACTTCTGGCATTTTGAGCCATTCCTGGCTATATGGTTTGTATATGCTAAGTCCAGGGGTGGCACTATTTGGAGATCTGATCATGTTAGAGTAGGTGTGTGACTGTGGGCTTGGGCTTTAAGACCCTTGTTCTAGATTCCTAGAAGCCAGTCTTCCACTAGCAGCCTTCAGATGTGAAGATGCAGAACGCTCAGCTCTGCCTGCATTGCTCCCACTGTGATGATGATAATGGACTGAACCTCTGAACCTGTAAGCCAGCCCCAACTAAATATTGTCCTTATGAGTTGCCTTGATGTCTGTTCACAGCAGTAAAACCTTAAGATACTGGCCTTTAATAACTACATGCCAGTAGCTCCTCCTTCTCCAATTGTGACCATCAAAAAAAACCTCAACAAACTAACAAACAAACAAACTCTCCAGGGGCTAGAGAGATGGCTCAGCAGTTAAGAACTGCTTTCTGCTTTTACAGAGGATCCCATTCTTTTCCCAAAACCTACACAGCACTTCACAATCATCTGTAACCCCAATCCCAGGAAATCTAATGCCTCTGGCTTCTTTGGGCACCAGGCAGTGCATGTGGTACACTTACCACATAAAAGGAAAGCACTCATACATATAAAAGAAATAAATCTTTAAAAATGTAATAACAAAACCTATCTCCAAACAGAAGCATCCCTGAGATGATTGCTGGGGGAGACCCAGGTTAACAGAATATATTCTATGATCAGATACACCAAGCAGAAGACATAGTTACCAAAATTACAGTTAGTATGACTATATTGCCTTCAAAATAAAAATTAAGAAGGGGTATGAGTGCATACATATGACAGAGTATAATGAAGATATAGGTTATAAAGTTTGTTGCTCTTTGGAGAGTAGAAACTTCAGCAATTATGTTCATTACTCTCTGCTACACTTTC
>NW_022196906.1:81553134-81572183 GCF_008632895.1 Mastomys coucha | reverse complement strand
CGCCTGCCTCTGCCTCCCAAGTGCTGGGATTAAAGGCGTGCGCCACCACCGCCCGGCTGTCTGCTACACTTTCTATGTAAGCATGTACTAACTTCATAATATAAGGAAAAAAAAATCGCACCAAGTGGTACTCATAGAGAGAATGTATCGCTCACTCTGCTATCTAAAGTGGTGTTTTCAATCTTCCTAATGCTGTGACCCTTTAATTCAGTTCCTCAAGTTGTAGTGATCCCCCAACCATAAAATTATTTTTATTGCTACTTCATAACTGTAATTTTGCTACTGTTATGAACCATAATGTAAATATCTGTTATGCAGGATGGTTTTAGGTGATCACTTGTGAAAGGGTCATTTGACTCCCAAAGCAGTCAAGATCCACATGTTAAGAACAACTATTCTAAAGAAGAGTATTGACATCAAGGATGAGTGCTTTAAAAGGGAAAGAAATATTTGTACTATAAACACATTCCAAAGTGGTGCCCAGAAACTAACCTGCCTACCATCAGGACTGGCCCACTTCTGATATCACACTATTGAAGCAAGAACAGAACACCCAGAGCCACTGCATTCTGCTACTGATGGGGAGGGCGGAGCCATGCTACAGCAGAAACAGTTACAATTCAACTTGGATTTCGGTTCTATACAGTAATCAGCTAATTTACTTCTGTTACTTGCCTACTGTTGTTCTCTTTTTTTTTCCAGACCCCCCACTGAGAGGGGGGAGAAGGAAGGGGAGGGCAAAGGAGGGGGAGAGGGGGAGAGGGGGAGGGCAAGGGAGAGGGAAAGGGAGATGAGATAGAGGCAAAGAAGACTTGGAGAAATAAGCACCTTGGGCAAGAGGTGCAGACAGGCAGAAGAGGGACAGAGGTGGTCAACACAGCACACTGGCCACACCAGCACTGTGCTGAGCAAAGTGTGAGGATCACTCAGCTGCTGAGCAGGTATGGCAGGAAAAAACCCAAATCCTCAGTACTGTAGTCTAAGCAACCAATAACCCAATCACTTCATGTGCACAGGTACAATGTTCCTTCATAACAGTTGATCAAAATTAACTCCTATTAGCAGACTAAGTTAGTGTCTAATCACTGAAATAAACCTCTTAAATTTTATAAAATTTCACTTTAAGGAATTTAATACTTCTGCCAAAATTTACTATAAACATTTATTGAGTAATTTTAACGCCTACCTGTTGCCAGTCTTTTGCTACTTTGTGGGTTCTTTTTCTTCAACCCATTTAACCCCTTAACACTAGAAAAGAGAGAAAAAAGGATAGAGAGGAAAGGAAAGAGTCCCTGAATAAAGTCAGGGGTTGGAAATGCGGTGACCTTATCATTAGACTATTTCCTGCTGAATTGGGGCATTGAGTTCCCTTGGGACAAGTTTTATTTTCACCATCAGGATATCTAACTTCTTCTTGTTTCTTCTTTAAGCACAACTACTTAAGAAACCACAATCAAAAACCCACCCCACCTTCAGAGCCTTAGCAGTTATCTGCCCTCTGAAAAATCCCCAGAATTCCAAATATCATACAATTGCAGAAGGCAAAATCACACCCCTACTAGAGCAAGAGGTAAATCATAGTCAGCTGCTCTGGACAATCTGAAGCAGCCCCATATCTCATACTTGGGATTAAAATGAAACCATATTCTTATATTTCTGTTTTAAAGACACCAAAAATCCAAAATTATCACTACACCTACCCCTGTCTGCTTAAAATCTTTTAAATGTTTGTGAAAAAGGAGCTCTAAGAAGACAAACCATTCTCTCCTTTGGAGGGCCTATAACCCATTCTACACACCCCAGCGACAGCTTCCCAGTTCCCAAAGCATTTACATGGTCTTCCCCAAACCTCCCAGCTGTTTAGGGAAGCAAGCAGGATAAGCGTCACTGCTTGACCTGAATATAAAGACGCTGACCCATGAAGGTAAGCAATTTTTAAAGAAGAGTTCAAGTGATAAGCCTTTTTTTAATTAAAAAAATTTAAGATTTATTTTTATTTTCCATAACTGAGTGTTTTGCCTGTGTGTATCTATCTATCACGTGCATGTCTGGTGCCTGTGAAGGTCAGAAGAGGAGATTGGATACCCTGGAACCAGAATTATGGATGAGTCCCCTGCAACAACCACAGGGGCTCTCACTCATTGAATCATTAAAGCTGAGGACATGGGAACTAGGTGTTCTACACTACTCCTGGTCAATGCTTTCTTTCCAGTGCGAAAGCTTGGAACTAGGCCACCTGTATTTCTTGAACTCATCTTAGCTGCCTCAGTAGAATAAATATGCCCAAGTGGAGACTTTAGCCAGGTTAAGAACAGTATGCTCAGGTCACAGCCTTATGAGCCACCCATTGAAGGAGACAGGATGTGGGAAGTAACAGAGAGCAGAGCAAAGAGCCCTTTTATTACTGACAGTCCAGGACCCATGTGCGAGCCCTTAGGGACGGCGGCATCTGAGAGTGTTCAGATTTTTCAAGGACTGGAAATTTTATTTTGATGAGACTATATAAAACATAAGTATTCACCTCAGATATTCAATGCAACTTAGAAAATCCTGGCAACCTCAGAAATAGATGACTACAGAAATGTTCTAGAAAATATGGTAGCTCATCTAGCTCAGTATTTGTGAATTTGTACTGCTTTCAGCTGACTGCTACACTGCTGTTCTCTTTAATGACGTAAGCTCTTGCTGTGCTGCACTTTCTCCCTGAGTTCATCTTGACAAGATCTGTTTTCTATTGATAATACCAGTGTAAGAAGAAAACTGGCAATAGGACTATTAATACGCATTAACTCAATCAACTAAACATGAAGCCAGTCTGCTGAACAATGTGAGCCACACCTCTCCTGAAAAGCACACAGGTAGGGCTTGCTAGAGGTCCTGAGAAATGCCACAGCATTCAACTGCGCTTCTGCTCTCCTTGCTACATTATGGACAAACACTTACATTTGAGTTAACAGGTGCAATACCTTTTTTCTTTTAATGCCAATTTCTCTAGCTGACATCTCCAAATTATATCGTCCTCTGTTTTATTGAAGAACATCAACTTCACCTTCCTTAAAAGGAAAAAAAAAACAGGAAAGTTCATATTATATAAGTCACTATTACATTTAAAATATGCACCAGTGGAAATGTTCCAAATGAACCTGGTGAATGCTTTTAGGTAATGTGAATTATGAAACCCTGAAATGAGAGTGAAGCCCTAAATTCTGAGTGAGCGAGGAGGAGGAGGTAGAAGGGCAGATGACCAATCAGGCAGCACGAGCAAGGCCCTCAATCCAGCACTCAATACCTCCCAAATAACAGTAACCAGAAACAAGGGAACATACCTGAGACTGGACATATGAGACAAAGCATAATTCAATATGGTAACCATTGGTGTGAAGCCTGTTCCGGCTGCCAATAAAAAGAGATCTTCTACGTCCTGGAGTTTGGATACTTTAAAATTGCCCTCAGGACCGCTTACAGAAATAAAATCTCCTACAGAAATAAACAAAATAAACAAAATCAGAAAACAAATGAAACAAGAAACCTAGAAGGGAAACAGGGACAGATCACTGGGAGGAACAGGGTGGACCTGTGACTGCCACATCTGTCTCTACACTAGGAGAGGAGTCGCAGAGGCAGTCATCAGATACCCAACTATGTCAGATTAATGAGTAGTTAATAAAAGGTAGGTAGAGATAGATATTTGCTATTTACACACTGGTTAGTAACCACAGGTCAAGCTTAGCAGGAGAGAAATTCGAAACGAATGTATTCTAAAGCCTTACAGTGGGAAACTTAAACTTAAACTTCTCTAGCAATATTTGAAAAGACAGAGCAACTGAAACAAGATGAGCCATTATGAGTTTAATTGCTAGGAAAACAGCAGTTGTAAAATGAGTGCCCAGTTTCTATGGTGACTGGCTGACAGACAGTATACGACCCTCTCATAAAAACACTGCCACCAGGGCTACACTCGGAAATCTCCAAGTCAACTTGAAAAATAAAAAACCAAATCTGTTCATTATTTTGAACTTATTTCAATACTGTATTTTAATAGGTTTGGGTACTTATAATTTCTTATGTTTTCCACCACAGGATAGTAATGGTAGTTTAAGAGACAATCATAGTATAGGTGGATTTCTAAGTCAACTTTCAGAAGTTACAAAAAGACTTCAGTGAGAGGCCATCCTGTTGCTCCAGTCTGAGCTGATGTTGATGCAGATAGAGGAAGGACATTTCAGCCATTAAAAGAGAAAAAAAAATCAAAATGAGATGGAGAAAATGAGAAAACACAGAGAAAGGATAAGAAACAAGAAGGAAAGTTTTGGAATCTTCAGAGACATTATACTGTGTTACTCAGTGTCTCAAGGTCCGGTTCCAGATAGCCTAATAAGTGCAACTGTCATGCTACGTCCTGGATATAAGGCAAACAAGACAGCTTCTACCTGTAAGTGCCAGTCTTACAAACAAGCTGCGGGCTTACAACCCTTATCACAGAGCATGAGTAGCTGTCACTAAGTGATTCAGAGGAGAAGGGGGCTTCATAACTGAAGTGCCATTCACTGAGTCTTTACAGGGAGGAATGTAGCAAAGGAAGGGCTGACAGGCATTCTAGATGAGGCTCTGATAGGAACCTAAGAATGAGGACAACAAACTGGGGTTTCAAGGAGCACAGAAGCTAGAGAGCCCTGTAAGGGCTGTACAGGTCCTGTAAGCCCTGTGGGGGAAGTACTCAGCACAGCTTGAGCACATCTGCCAGCGGCTTCAAAACGAGGGAGCAACAAAAGTCAGTCTATCTTCAGAGGAGCATGGAGAAGTTACTGGAAAATGCAGATGAAGAGAAAGACACGAGTTAGAGCCATGTGTGAGAGATTAGTTAGAGGGCAAAACAGAAAGGATGAAGGCTTGCTTTCAGGGGATGGGAGGAAAGATGACATCAAATGTGGCTGACAGGGAATGAACAAGTCTCTAGAGAGGGGCAGAGATGAGCAGAGATGATGCAAATTATAAAGATGGAGGACATGAAGCACAAGACAAAGACAGGAGGACTTTCACTGTTGATATACTTAACAGACTCCCACATAGGGACAGCAGACGGTCTCTATCCAATCTATAGCACAAACAAGGCTACAAACGCAACATTACTAACCAATCTGAAGACGATCAAGCTCGGGTGTGAAGAGTCCAGCAGGATAGATTTTGATCAAAAAGTAGATGTATTTATTTGGGGAAAGAACTGGTTCTTTAAAATCTGAGAGTAAGGAGTCAGACACAGGTGTATATGGCTTTACTATTTCTGCACCTGGAAAAAAGATCAAAACAAAGAAAAGTACAACATTTAAAAGCTCTTAATGAAGATAAAAATAAAAATTTTAGGATGCTATCAGTGTGTGCACAAAACTAATGTACGTACACCTCTAATGAGATGTTCCATATCCATGTTTTACTTACATTTACATATATCTCAAGGCTATAATTTTAACAAACCAATTGGTTAACCATTATATAGTTTTTTTATTATTTATTAAGTACGGTCTATAACAATGAATCTAGATAAGTGTATGAGGTTTGTAATGGGCTACAATAAAGTGACTTCAAAAGTTTTCCATGGAAATGTAATAATAAAGACAGAAAATTCCAATTATAAACCACATATTTGCCAACAGTAAGTGGTTACCAATGCAATCACTAGAGAAAGAAAGAAGACGTCTCATCTTTAATTTTATATATTTTTAATTGTTTTAATGTTCTAAAATTATTATTTTGGCAGCTGAATGAAGGGAACAATAATCCTATTATCTCATGGGATGTATTATCTTTTAAGTATATGATACAGATTTACTAGACTCCAGAGGAAAAAGGTCACCAAATATTTGGAAGACCAAATTTTTATACATGGTTCTAATTAGCTCATAGGGAACCTAAAACTCATTGGTTAAAAACTATGCTAAGGAAAACAGCAGCTCATGCACAATGATCTGGTATCAGTGAAGACGAAGAGAAATAACTAACAGTGCCATGACAGAACACCACCTATACCAAAAAGGGGTCTACAAGATGGATCACTGCAACACAGGCTGAGGTAAGGATTCTGCAGCTTCAAGAGGCCAAGAAAACAGTGACTATCAGTAAGAAAGGGGGCAATTTAAACAAGTAAATGAAATTTAGGATGAAATAATGGGGAAAATGCACTCCCACAGCAAAAAACATAGTTTTGAGCACCATGTACTAGTAGCATACATAAGGAAACTAAGTACCGTTACCCACTTGTTCTGAATTGTATTGGTTCAATCTCACAAATGGAGGCAGCCCCTAGGAGACACCAATGACACATGTCTATTTCTAGCGTACTCTGTGAAATTCCCTCCATTCCACCGGGGGCAAGCTGCTCCACGTGCTCAGCAGCATAGACAGAGTCCAACATTCGCTCACATTCACAAACCCAGAAGTTCCTGACATTAAAGCCAGGTGCCCAGAAAGGCCAGTAACTCCCCAACCCCACCCAGGCCTCCATTTCCCTTACCTGTGACACTGAGCTTGAGGTAAACGTGTTGCCCAACTGGCACCTGAAGGTGAGTACTTGGAGGCAGCATCAGACAGAAAAGCCTCGTATCATGAGTTACATCTTCCCTGGAAATTAACTGGCACCGTCTGCAGTACAAGCCTGGAAGGCAGTGCAAGGTCACTAAGCCCCATGTCCATCTCTGCTCTTTTACAACTTCAACTTCACTAAAATGTCTAACAGTTCTAAAACTCATTAATTTTACAAGGCTACTTCCTATTTCATTTTCTAAGATATTTTATAAACATATAAACACATCTATAATTTGTAAAAAGAATTAATAGTATTATAACTTAATAAAATGAGCATTACTTCTTTATACCTGTTTAAGAAAACATGTCTCAAGATACTAACATCCAATTTCTTCTTAAACTTACTTTTTAAGCAACTCTATTTTAGGCTTTATATTTACAATGGTATTAATTCTACATATGAAAAATATTTGATAAACATTCTAAAGTTTTTTCTTTTCCAGTGAAAAAGTTTTGAAAGCATACCTCCTGAATTTAACAATATTATCACTGTTAAACTGGCTTAGCAACACACTCTGATAAAAGAAAGAAAAATGTGTATTATGTCTACACTTGTATATATGAATTGTTCATGCACATGAATAATAAAACATCTTAACCATCTAAATTGTTTAAAAAAAACTTTTTATGAACTGACAGCTGTAGGCAATAGGTTCATGGTATATACTGATTTTAGTAAAAGAAATCAAGTATTTCTATAAATACTGAAAATAATAATCATGCTTCTAAAATACTTTATACTGCACAAAACAATTACCATTAAAGACTTGTTATAGGAATTCTAAAAGCACTGTCATTTATAAATTCTCTTTTGACTATAGTTTACCTCTAAAGACTGATCGTTTATCTCCTCTTTCAGAAAATACTATTCACATATTCATCCTGATTATTCTTTTCTCTCTCTCTCATCTAATAGTATTTAACTTGGTATGGAAAGATTTACTCCAGATCATAGGAAGTGAAAGCCACCCAAGCCAACAATCAATGGTTAATAGAAAACTATAATTCGTATACAACTTTCAGAAATAATTTTGGCCACAATTAAATCAAGTTCTCATTTTCCTGTGGCTCTCAAAGACCCTGCCATCCAATCTTTCTACTTGTTACCATGGTAACTCAGGAGGTATGCATGTGTATCATCTCTGCACTGTAGCACCAGGGAATATGCTTGGGTCTGGTTTACAGCTCTGAATATCACTGTAAAGTTATCCTGGAAGGCCTAACTAGTTCTGGACTAATGACAGGTTCAAATGACAGAGCTCACTAACTGGTGAAATGAAAGTTCAAACTGTCTCTTTATCCCTTTCTCTAGACCAGTGGCTCTCAACCTATGGGTATCAACCCCTTTGATCAGAAAACACAGTTATTTAGACTAAAATTCATAATGGCAGTGAAATTAGTTATAAAGTAGCAAAGAAAGTAATTTTATGGTTGGGGCCACCACAACATAAGGAGTTGTATTAAAGGGTCATAACACTATAAGAAGGTTGAGAGCCACTGCTCTAGACCTTTCTTGGACCCCAAATAGAGAATACAACCAAAGGCTCAGATGCTGTATGTCTAAATGGTCAAAAACTACACATCAGACAAACACTGTCACATCTAATAGTTCTGTATTGCATCTTAAAAACACATGACTTTATAAAGTCTAGTGGGCTCCAGCTCAGCATTCTTTAGCTCCTCAGAGCATGACACAGTGAGATAGCTGAGGTCTATAGCCCAAGTCTGCCATCTTTTCTTTCTTCATCTTCACCTGTCACCAAGTAGTACACAGAGATGTGTGCATGAACCTGTATGTTCAAGCTCATCCAAGTTCTTCCATCAACAGTCCTGGGCACTCTTTGAATACAATTGGATTTGGGATGATTGGGCAGGCAATTTTGAGGTTTCAGATCCTGGAAGAATGGTGTTAAAGAACAGAAAGCAAAGTCCAGGTACCCACATCTTAGCCTTGCACACTCTTGCTATGCAGGGATGGTATGACTAAATGGAAGACAGCCCTATAGGCTCCCCAAGTGAGGAACTCCTTTCTTGCCCAGGCCTAAGGGACACAGTGTTTGATGAAAACTATTAATCTTCGACTTGCAGTTTCTACACTGGCCATATGGATTTGCTATAGTAAGTATTCCTTTCTTCAACTGTATAGAACCCACTAGGGAATGTGGGTTACCGTGACTTAATACTTCCACGTGAACAGCATAGATACAGTGTTCTTGCCATTCAACCCTTCTGAGATAATTTCCCCATTTAACCTACAAATAGCAGGCACAGTTTCACACGAACTTCTTCAATATAGCTCCTACAATTTAAAAAAAAAAATTAAGGCCAGGCAGTGGTGGTGCACTCCCTTAATCCCAGCACTTGGGAGGCAGAGGCAGGCAGATTTCTGAGTTCGAGGCCAGCCTGGTCTACAGAGTGAGTTTCAGGACAGCCAGGGCTACACAGAGAGACCCTGTCCAGAAAAAACAGAAGGAAAAAAAAAGAAAGAAAGAAATTAAGACTTCATCTTGCAGTAGTCCTGTGGGTCCAAGCAGACAGGATGAAGAGAGTGGAGCTGTGGAGCAGTGAGATGCAGTGCAGAGCGACCAGTACAAACTGTATCTGTGGGGCACCAACGTTTCTCATAATAGATGATGATTTAAGAAAAAGCTTCTGTTCCAAGTATCTAACTTCTTTTTACAAAATACATATAATGCTGGCATACTCAAGGTAACACTAAAGTACTAAAAATAAGATAAAGATTTTTTTTGTCTAACATTGAAAATCAGTTAGTTTTTTCATTCTTAAAAATAGGATTTCACAAAGCTAAAACAGAAAACACCAGTGAGTCTTCAATAGAGGACAAACAGAAGCAACTTTGTACTTAGGGTGTGCACTATCTCAGTCAAGGCCAGCTTCCTACCTTAACAAACTTTTAATCCGTTAGGTCAATCTTATTTTCCTTGGTTGGAACAGAGCCCAATGTAAGTTTAAAAGTTTGCCTAAAGTCACAAGGTAGCTGGCAAAGATAGGAGACATGAGATGGCACATGAAGTTATTAGCTATCACAACTCCATAGGCCTTTGCAAGATGCTTGCGACCAGAGCAGATGGCTCTTAGTGTCTTCCCAGGTGTCACAAGGTACAGCTTTACAGATTGTCCTCGGATCTGTGACTTCATCCTACTCTGATCACACTGTCCTGAAGCATTCTTTGTCCAGTTACCTAAAACTTTCTCATCTTCTAATTTATAATCTTTGATCATTCATTCCTAATAAGAACTTCCTGAACCAATGTAGGACTTCCAATTGTTACATATTTAAAGATAAAGTTTATAGAAAATAACTCAAAATATATTAACACAAACTATTTAAAAATATATGTAGAGAAATACCTAAACATGCCCATGCCCCAAACACCCATATCCTACAGCATGCAGCACAAGACACTCCTGTTAGAACTTGTCCTGTTCTATAACAGTAGTCTGGCCAGCTTCACCTCCTAGTCTGTGTCTAAGGAAGTGACCAATGAGAAGTGAGCCTGACTGCAGGACACAGTGTCCTGAATATATGAGAACAAACTATTCACATGTCATAAAAGCTTATTAGAATTTGGAAATGGATAAAATAACTTATTCATGAGGTTATTAGCATGTTATTGCATACTGAAGAAACAAAGGTTGAAGTCTTTATATACACTTTAACAAAAATTAAATTACTGAATATACTCTGCTGTTAATTATTCAGCTTTTCCACTAATTTTGAAAATTTTTCATTTAATTTCTTATAGTAGTATAGTGTCTGTACATTATATCAAATTTCTCACAAATAATAGGAATCTAATCACAATGCATCTTTAAGCACAGAGAATGACAAGTGTTACAGGCAATTACCAATTAACACATCGGGATAAAACAGGGATAAAATTGGGATAATATCTGATGAAAACAGATATTCAAGAATGAAAATTTCATATATGATTTAATTAGCATTATTTAAATTCATTCCACTATTGTTTAAAAAAAAATACCTGTCTGTTTTTCTAAATGGCAGTGACAAACCCAGTCTTAAATACTCCTAAAGCCTACTAAAATGTTTTACTACTGCAAATGGATGGATGAGAACAATTCCTTCAGTTATGGCTTTATATTTAAATACTGGCCATAAGCCACGGGGGTGGGAGGTGGGGAAGCTTTCTTGAAGGCTCAATTTAAGAGAACCTCAGAAGCAGAACTCTGTAACAAGACTGTCACGAATCTGAGTCCTTCTATGTCCTCCATGGCAACACCACTGTACTAAAGTAAAGTGCTTATGTTCTTTCAGTCCTAACTGTTTAAACTCTTGTTTCATACTGTAACATAGTAGGGATTTCTAACTTACACATTGCCTCATCAGTTTGTATTGTGCAGATTTCATATTCAGGCAATTCTCATAGAAAGGGAAACAGGCTAGCAAGACACAAAAGCATATCCAAGTTACCTTGCCAAGAATAGCTTTTACCAGCTAAGCTGAGCAGATAACTTAGACAGTAAAACACGGGGAAATGTGTCACAGAATTTACTCATTTCTAGTAAGTATGAATATTTTTCAAGGTGGTAGGAAAACATGGATGATTAGGCAAGGGCTGGGGAAGGGTCCAGGGCCAAGAGAAATGACTGCTCACCATGTTCTAGCAAGCATCTTCACAGGTGTACACTCCATGGTACACACGTGTGCCAGCCATTAAGAAGCCCTGGTGAAACTATATGAACTATATGAAAATATCAGCATATATCCAAATGAAAATATCAACAATTTCATAGAGTTCAACCTGAATTTAAAGTATGTGCGTTTGTGCACACATGCATAGGTTAATCTAAAGGCTCACACTGATGTTGACATATCAAAATTATGACATGGTTAAAAAATATTTTTGCTTAATACCAATTTTATGGGTTGTTTATTGACTGATCTTTATTATAGAAAAAAGCAAATAAAACTTGAAGTTACATAAATAAAATTATTAATGTATCCATGTATATACTCATATAATATATATGATATGTATATTATACATATATATCATATATATATCATATATATGCATATATATATATACACACACACAAACGCACAAACAACCATTCATTCATAATCTTCATTCAGGGGATGAAAATGCAATCAGATGTGCTGGTGAGATGGCTCAGTGGGCAAGAGCACCGATTGCTCTTCCAAAGGTCATGAGTTCAAATCCCAGCAACCACATGGTGGCTCACAACCACCCATAATGGGATCTGACAGCCTCTTCTGGTGCATCTGAAGACAGCTACAGTGTACTTGTAATAAATAAATAATAAATAAAAAAAAAGAAAGAAAGAAAATGCAATCAGAAGTACCACACAATTGAAACTATTAACAACTGCATTGGATTAAAGGTAAACAATGGAATACTCTTCCTTCTCTGATTCATGTGTTTGACTACATCTGCATCTTTGATGGCCATAAAGATTTGACATGAGAATACATTGTACTATGGAGTTTTAACTTACAGGATTGATTTTAGACTAAAATTCTTTTACCTAAGAAACATACTAATCTTAGAAAGTCAATAATTTGAATTAATACATAACAAAAACCTAGGAACCACATAGTGGCTGCCTTGTCAATGCAAGGCAGACTGACAGCAAGTCAATAATACACTGGTAAGATAAGAATTCAGCTCCACTACAGTTTAGATCATGAGTTAAGGAAAGGAAAGGCAGAAGCAGAAATTGTCTTTGCTCATGTCAAAGAAAATGGCCACCTAAACATTGAGCTATCTACAAAGCAGTAAATCTACTATGCACCTCATCCGGCTGCAGTGTCATGCAAGAACATGGCTGAAGCTTTCCTACTTGATTTTCCTCTCTTTCCCTTCCTCCCACCCCCTCTTCCTTTCTTCCTTTTTTAAAATTCAAGCTTTCTTTTTTTAATGGTGGCTTGGGACTAAAAGAAACTTATAGCAGGGATAAAAGAGCTCACAGAATGCCTCAGAAAATTACAGGGAAAAAAGTTCGATGACAGTCATTCATCTCCAGAGGCCAGCCTTGATTTTCATATCACTGATTTTGACTAGGCTTGTATCTGGCTGGCTAGGTCTTTTCAATCACTAGGTAGCCATATAATCCTGGGCAATAGGCTTCATCCTCCTGGTAGCTCTTTTCACTCGCAGTGACTGAGTCCTAGTCTCTGCTGGTTTGCTGGATCAGGCCATGTCGGCATGTCATGTTCTCTTCCTACCTTATACCACAAGGCTTACATCACACCTCCTGCTATGGCAATCAATTGGTTTAAATATCCCCAAATATTGTTCACCTTTTGTTTCTTCTATAACCTGTAAAATAGCTGGTATAGAACAGCCAGTGATGATGTACAGTTCTCCATCAAAAGTCCTCCGAAATTGTTGCTTTTGTGAAAGCTATGGATCCTGCTGTCAAAATACTTAAGTCTACCCTCTTCAGGTAGTCATTTAAGATCAAATTCATCCATCTGTTCACTTGAGGCTCCCTTAAAATGTGTTGTGTTTGGGCTACATAACTTACCCTTGTTGGCTTATTTCTTCATAAGAGTTTGTTATTCTTGTAAATGTTCTCGTTCCTTCCTTGCAATATAATTTCTGCTTCCATTTCATAGCATGGTGGCGAAATCAGCCTTCGACACATGACATCATTCAAAATCAGAATGTCTGATACATGCAAATTCCTCAAAATGTATATTTATAATTGAGGAATAATAATAATAATGAAAAGACACTGGCCTTTGCCTCCAGTTTCTGACACAGAACCCCTACAGCCATAAGAAGAACCCTAAGAAGTTGGACTTCAACTCTAGTTCTGGAAGTCTTTATAATTTCCTAGTGATAGGTATGTCTGAAACAGAACTCCAAATCTCTTGGAATGTCCTGGGAGATAGAATCTTCTGTTCCAAAGAGGAGACTCTTAATAGAGTCTCTACTGACTCTGGATGGGGGCCTGAATGTTGAACTGATCAACAATGGCCAGTGACATAGTACATCATGCTTATGTAATGAAGTCTCTACAGGAATCCCCTAAGACAGAACTTAGAAAGCCTAAAAAGAATGCTGGGCACATATCAGTGCCTACAGAAGGGGGCCAGAGCTATAGATGGATGGCATAGAAGCTCCACACCTCTTCTTGCAAGCCTCTGTAACCTTTAAAATGCCTGAATATAAATGCTTGACTGAACTCTGTGAATTGCTTTGGCACTTTTTTTTTTCTAAATCTAAGGTGAGGTAATGAAAACTCTGATGTCAGTTTGTTAAAGGTACAGAACCTGGGATCTACAGTGGGGCCTGAAGTCTGGGAGGGTTTAAGGGATGGAGCCCTTAAATTGTGGGGCCTGCACGAACTTCACTTAGTATCAGAATTGATCTAGACTACAGGATACCCAGTTGGTCTTACTAGGTAAGTGGTTGGTGGGGAGAATTCCCTACATATTTTTAATGATCAGAGAAGTATTCTGTATTGAACCATTAGAGGAGAAAAATTAATTTGGCTTTCTATAGCTTGCAATACCTTCAAATATTAAAAGATGGTTAGCTGAATACAAGGAGCTGCCATCTGAACTTACAGAACGGCTGCAATAGGCTATATACATGTATGCTTGATTGTTTATGGCAAAAATCCACAAGTATAAAATAGGAGAGATAAAAATAATAAATGATGGGAACCCCTGAGGCAAGCAGATGACTGACCAAGCAGATCTGAGAAAGTGGAATCCTAAGCCAGAAATCTAAGCAGTAACAAACTGGCACTTTTTTTTTTTAATTTACTTATTTATTTTATATATATGAATACACTGTAGGTTTCTTCAAACATACCAGAAGAGGGCATTGGATCCCATTAAAGATGGTTGTGAGTCACTATGTGGTTGCTAGGAATTGAACTCAGGACCTCTGGAAGAGCACTCAGTGCTCCTAACTACTGAGCCATCTCTCCAGCCTTCCCCCGCCCCCAGACTGGCACTTTTTAAAATAGAAAACTCCCTTTAATACCTCGAGGCTAGCAGAATCTGTCACCTCTAGCATTAGAGTCAAGACAGAATGGAAAGTTTCCAGCTAAGTGTGTTTAAGAGATTTAAATCTCTGCCAATTCACTTAAGCTCTCGACTTAGCACAACCATGCAAGGGGCCCTCTCTAATTTGAATAAAACTGCTTACTCTAGCTTTCTAGAGAAGCTACACAGGGTCTATGAGTCGGGCATACTCTAGACCAAACTGTGTCCTCTCACTTAGAGCAATGGAAGTATAACACTCACTATTTGTAAGGTAATTGCATTTGGAGACAGAGTCTTTTAAAAGTACTTAAGTTAAAGTGAGGGCAATAGGTGTCCCTTTCCAGAAAGAGTGCTGTCCTTTGAAGAAGAGAAAAGCTAAGATACACACAGACACAAGGATGGCCACTCAGGCCAAGGAGAGAGGCCTCAGAAGTGTCTAATCCTGCCAATTCTGTGGATGGACTTAAAAATCCCACAACTAAGATAAAACAAATTTCTGATCTTAAGCCATATTGTTAGCAGTCATTACAGTATAACTAGAATAAATAGTATTCTAGAGAAAGAAAAGAAATAAAAAACAAAACAATGAAAAACAAAAATAGGGGAAAGAGAAGGATGAGGCTAAGTCACATTTAGAGAACTGCGGCTTTCTTTGCATACAAAGCTTCCAAAAGACTGTGTGAGAGAGAATACTGTTCCCTCTAGAGGCTCTCAAATCTTGGCATCAGACTTCTCCTTAGAGAAAACACTCAACTATACAGGGAATACACTGGCAACAAGCCCAACCCTTCATGTACAGCTGTTAATCAGCTGAAACATGAGCAGTCACTTGAGAATCAGAAATATCAAAGACAGCATCTGCTATGAAACATAAAAAAACAAAGGACAAGCAAGACTGTAAGACAGACAGGTCACGGAGGGGAAAAAAAGAAACCACTGGAATCTCATCCGTTATTTTTTAAAGATAGGCTAGTGGGGCAGCTCAGTGGTTAAAGGCACTTGCAGCCAAACCTGATAACCTGCATTTGATCCCTAGGACTTAATGGCAGAAAAGAACTAGCTTCTGCAAACTGTCCCCTGACTGCCACATGCAGGCCAGCCACACACACACCAAACGAACACACAAACACCTTTAACAGGAAGCGCGAGGAACAAGAGCACTGCGTACCTGTATCTTTCTTTGGGATAAAGGAATCATGTTTTTCCAGGGGATCACCAAGACATTTCCAAGAAACATTTTCTTTCTTTTGTAGGACAATCTCTATTTTTCCAACATTTTCAATAACCCGTACTGAAATAAAGAGAAATTCCATTTGTTTCACTAATATTAAATATGAGATTTTATTTTAAAACTAACCTTTTTCATACAGTCACACTGTATGGTGCTATTACATGATGATGCTGATAATAAAAAATAAGATTTTGTTCACTTAGTAAAATTGGTTTTTATTTTATCTGATGTTAAATCAGTTTATTTTAGATTCATATGGGCCTCTTTCAAACCAACTTATCAAGGCCAGATATTGTATGTGTGGCTTTCAAAGGGGCACAGATACAGTCATGGACAGAGATCTAGCCAACAGCTTGAAACATGTCACACTGAATGGACCCACAAAACCAAATTTGTATTTGGTATTCTCTTTTCATATTTTTAGTTAAAGCTCAGAAGTCTATATATGTAAATTTAGTACAACACTGAGCCTAAAAATATAAGAACAGATTCCGAAGAATCAGCACCTAGGAAGCACATGAGAGTCCACGGGAATCCTTGCTCACGGAAAGCCTTGTAGATGCTCTTCTTCCTTTCTCAGTGACTAGAACAGCTCTACATGTGCGGCCAATAGTAAACATGGACGTCTAGGCCCTAATTTAAGTCAGATAAGGTGAACATGCTTTTGAAGTTGTAACACAAACTGTACTCTTGCTCAGTAGCTCGCCGTCTATCCTTCTACACTGTGAACCCAGCATCTACTTGACTGTATGATTCTATGAAAAGTGTTCCTGTCTGTGTGCCTATGAGCTGTATGTGAGGAGCAGGGCAGAGAGGAATCACAGAAAGGAGACAGGAATACTTTTAAGGGAGAGAAAAAGGAAAAAAAGTAAAGAGATAAGAAGATCAAGGAAAAAGAAAATAGGAAAACATAGAAACCAGCATGTACTTTAAAATTAATGGATTTTATGACATGAAAATAAATATATGTAAGAAAAATAAGATAAAGGCCTGGATTTCTTTCTTCTTTTTTCCTATGAATGTATATGTGTGTATCTATACATCTATATCTATATATGCATAATTTGTTTCTGGTTTTTGGTACTTACCAGAAAAATTTTCTTGAACTTCATGGCTTAGCCCTGAGATTATTAAAAAAAAAAAAAAAAAGTTCATCATTACCACCAAAATTCAATTCACAAAAATCAGTCTTACACTTGTAAGATCACTTTTAATATACTATTTCAAAATGCTAAGGACTAGAAAAAATTGAAGAGACTAAAAGAAAATTAATGTTCTAAATTAAAGTTCTTCTGCTTTCCCATATCTCTCTCTGCTAACTGAGGAGTAAATATCTAAGCAGCACAAGATGGTAACCCACTTTCTCCACACTGACAATCCTACAGAGTAAGAAGTGAGCAGAGGAGGTAAGAGAGAAGGCAGGCAACCCTGGGATTCAAGCCCCATTGTGCAGTCTGTGCCCTGTTCACACAGGTCAGTCAACTTAGCTGCCCCGTCTCTTTCTTATAGTTGAACATCTATTCAGTGCCCCAAAACAATTTGGGGGGGCAGTCTATAAGCAACCAAACACTTTCCAGGTATTGTAGACATAGTGGTTAACATGAGACAGACTTTGCACTTGTTTTGTGTCTTTCTGGATTGGATCATAGTCATCTGTGTAGTCTTTGCACTGGAACAATCCACTGGAGCCTGGTGGGTTCACCAGTGTGCACACAACTCAAGATAGTGGCTCCCTCTTGCCCAGACTCAATCAGAAACCTATACTTCAGTAGCAAGGGATAGGGTCCCATAGGCCCCTCCCTTACCTCCATCCCCTACCCATGAATATCTGTTGAGAAGACCTATGTTATGTAGATCCAAACCAAGTAACTGTAGTGGCTGTGAGTTCATATTACATGGGTTATGTCAATTAAAGAATGGAATTTCACTCCCCTTGTTCTTAAATTTCTTCTGTTCTCCCCTCCACAGGGTTCCCTGAGCCTTACAAGGTGTAATAAAAATGACTTCTTTAGGGCTAATCCCTCATCTGTCACTTACACTCATGATCTTGGGTAGCCAAGTGTCTCTGTATTTATCACCATTCACTATGAATGGACCATTCACTATGGATGGAAGATTCTCTGGTCTGTGCTGAGATTAGCCTGTCTGTAAGATTATGAACACAGATATTTAGAAGGCACTTTGATTTTATGTCTACTTAGCTAAATAGGTAGCAATTTTCTTCCTAGGCCTATGGCATATGCGGTTTTGGGCCAGCTTTACAGCACCAGGTGTGGTGTCCCTTCTGTGGACCTAATCCAGTCAGGGAGAGGTTGATTATCCCTATCACAGTGATAATACTATTTGCTGGCAGGTTGAAGCTTGTAGTTCACAGAGCTCACTGCTAGGGAAAACCCGTTGCCTTTCTCCCTCAGCAGCCTACATAACACTTCTGGCACTCTGAAGCTAGAAAGCAGGGAGGAGGCTTCCAGCTCAACTCTAGCTTGAATGTATATGATGAATTGTATAATTTTTTACTGGAATTTTTGCTTTTTATATGTGTGCAAGTGAGACCTCCCTGCAATACAAATGCAGTTTCTCCAACCTCATCTGTCTTATAGTATATAAAGTACCTTGATGGCCATAGAATCCAGCCAGCTACATGTTTCCTTTGTGGTCTTGAAGTCAATCAGAGTCTCAATACTCTGAAAGATGCTGCTGTCCCATGGGCCAAAACATTTTAAAGTAGCTATAGCCCTGAGCCAAGTTCCCCAAATCCTCATATAAAGCTCCTCAATTTGACTTCTTTGCATCACTATAGTTGTAACGAGGTGTAAAATCCCATTTTTTAACAGTGACCCTATGATGTGGTATAGCTCCTGCACTAAGTTTTCTTTCTTTTTTTTTAAGGTTGTTAATCTTTTTATTAGATATTTTCTTTATCTACATGTCATATGATCTAATGTGTGTCTAGACAAGACCTTGATGGTTAAGGGATTCCTTCTCTGAAGAATCTCATTTAGGACAGTGTAGAGATACTTGTTTGGGGAGCTCCTACCAGAACTGCTTTGTGGATAACTCTAATAACAACTCAGTTGGAAAGAAAATCAAGATAGGCTGTTGACTACAATGAGTCTATGAAAAGAATAGTAAATGTTATCAGCACAGAGGTTTCACGTAAAGTGCTAATGACTAAGGCTAGCTTTTCTAGTGTAATTAATCTCTCCCATAAGAGGCAAACAGGCTGTA
>NW_022196906.1:81525143-81553124 GCF_008632895.1 Mastomys coucha | reverse complement strand
AAAAAAAAACCACAAGAATTAGAGGTTGGAGAGATGGCTTAAGAATGCTCCCTACTTTTCTAGAGGACTCAAGTTTAGTTACCAGCACCCAGGTTGGACAGCTCACAATCACTTTGTAAGTTCAACTTTAGGGGATCTGAATTCATACAAAGAGCCATACACAAGTAGAAACAAAAATCTCTTTAAAAACTTTAATGAAGAGAAGAACCAAGAAAAAAAGCTTAGGACACAGTGGTCCTCAACCTTCCTAACACCATGACCCTTTGATACAGTTCCTCATTCTGTGGTGACCCTCAACAGCAAAATTGTTTTCATTGCTACCTCATAACAGTATTTTTGCTATTGTTATGAATCATAATGATCTGATATAGAAGCCTTGTGAGAGGTCGTGACACATAGATTGAGAACAACTTCTTTGGAGGTTTGAAGTTAGTCATTTATTAAATGAGGCTGGGGTCAGGGGTGAGGAGTTGGTAAAGAAAAAAAATAGTAAATTCTGACTGAATTCAGAATTAAAGGAACTTCTCTTCATTAATAAAACAAAGTAGTAAGTAGACTTCTGAGAGTTGAGAATTTCAACCAACTGGCCTGTTTAAAGCATTGTTGTGGGAGTTGGTAAGATGGCTCAATGGGTAAAGGTGCTTTGTTAACTATATCTTTTATTCTTCTATAGTAATTCTTATTTCTGAGGCTTACTGCTTTAGTCTGCTAACCTAGGCCTAGTCCTGGAAACTTTTAGCCTCTGTACAATCTAATCTAGGGCTAGAATGTTTTCAGCCTGAGACTTGCTTTCTAGCTCTTTCTAGACTCTGGCTAGCTGGTCAACTCAGCTATTCTGGCTCAAAATTCCTCTCCATGCTGACTGATTCAATTTGGCTTCTCTCAGCTTCTCCCGAATTGCTCTGCTTGGCCTCAAACTAACTCTGGCAATCTGTTCTATTTTCTTGCTCCTTTTCATTCTCTGGCTCGTTCTGTCTTCACCTTGTCTAGCTTGTTCTCTCTCTCCAACCTGTCTCTATAAAACTCTCCAGTGAAACTTCCTCCCCCCAACCCCCAATTGCTCCCTCTTACAGTTTTTATCTCACAAGAGATACACATATCCTATCCAGTCAAATCTTTCTTTGATTTGTCACTTTGTCTACTACACAATTAGACATCACTTTTAAACATAGGTGTTTCCTACTACAAACTAACTTTACCTCCATTGTTTGGGATTAAAGATGTATGCTAAGGCTGAGCCACACCACAACTAGAAACAGATTTTTCAGTACAGTCTCATAGTATGATCAAATATCCTGCAACACTCTTTGATTAAATGTGTGTGCTAGGGCTGAGCCACACCATAACCAGAGACAGGTTTTCCCAGTATTCAGTCTCAAGGTTCATAATATGACCATATATCCTGAAATAGTGCTTGCCATGCAAGCCTGATCACCCGAGTTCCTTTCCTGGAACCCATGTAAGGGTAGAAAGGAGAGGACCCAATCCACACAACTTTAACCTTCATACATAGTATGTCATGGCACTTACACATACATATCAAGCACAGATAAAACAGTAACAATTTATTTTAAAACACTAATATATATTTGCTATTATTTGGATATATTTTCTGTGTATCATATCTATTTTCCAACTAGAAATATGTCATAGTCATAAGAGGGGAAAACAATGAAATCCTAGACTCAAACTTACTATAAGTGAGAAAGAGATGCCACACTGGGTACCTTTGGTATCAGACTTCAGAGCTAACTTGTTGCTTCTGACAGACCACTTTATATTTGGGCTGTGAGAAGGTGGGCAACTGAGGGACACAATATGAACTTGCAGTCCAGGCTATTTGGTCTCTGACTTTGAATTCCTGTGGCAGAGCTGGCAAGGACTGGGCATCCCAATAAGGAATGCTCAGATGGTGACCAAAGGTTTTCAGGGACTTATAGATATCAAGTATGAGAGACTTTTATGATGGATTCTGACCACATCTGATTGCTTAAAGTCAGGGATCTGAGATGCGATGGACCACACATTAGACTTCTGATTGCTTAAACTTGGAAAGGGGATCAT
This sequence comes from Mastomys coucha, assembly GCF_008632895.1. Classification (NCBI taxonomy): domain Eukaryota; kingdom Metazoa; phylum Chordata; class Mammalia; order Rodentia; family Muridae; genus Mastomys; species Mastomys coucha. The sequence continues at coordinate 81,551,060 of NW_022196906.1, read as the reverse complement.
GCTTTCATTTTATTAGCATGAAGGAAAACAATAACTATAAAAGGATCAGAAATGACAACCCAAAGCAACAATAGCAAATAAAATATTACAGCACTCTCGACTGCAGAGCATGCTATTACCATAAAGGAAAGGAAGTAAGCTATTCCCATGGATAAGAATGAGGTACTCACCAATATGTATAAGGTAAGAATGGTCCTTGATGACTGCTTCTGCTCTCAAGGAGTCATCCTGGAGGTCAATGATTACTGAGTCTAAATTGATATTCTTAAAAGGAAGTTAAGACAGAAAGATTAAAGCATGAGAACTGACACCAACAACCCCATTTGTGGGGTGGTGAGTGATGTTTTCATGTACAACATTATAGATCTCCAGCAACATAAATATTACTTCTGGTTCTCATTTCTTTCTCATCCAAGGCAATTTCTGACCCTTCTCTAAACATCGTTGTAATTCTACAAAGGCAGGACTAGCACTAAGCAGACATGTGCTCTGTCCAATATCCACCATGGTCCTTGTCTTGAAGTTATGAACCCTTGAGACTATCTGTAGAGTATCTATTAGTTGCTCAAGAATATTTTTTTTTTTGAGAAACAATTTAGCAAAAAATAAAAATATGAGCCAGAAATCAAAATCTTTAGTTATTTTCATTTTAGTTTTTCCACTACTATGTGATGCTGGAGAGGTACATAACCTATTAATGTCTGCTATGCTGTTTACTCAGGGACTTCTTAGATGTCTTTTGTTTCTATGTAGACTTAGTGAAGGTGTGTGACACTTACTACTTATATCATGCATTGACTACACTGTCCTTTAGTAGTCTCCCCTTTCCTTGGTCACTGCACTTCAAACCCCATGAGAATTAATGCAGAGCAGACCCCAGCTTCTCTGGGGCTGCCCCCTTGGTTTTAGACTGTGGGATGAGGAAACAAGAGCTAGAGGGAAGAGCATATAGGACTAGTGGTGTGTTGAGCGAACACAACTGTTATCAGGCAGAAGGTGGCCACTCCAGCACAGTGTTCAAATCCCTGCTACAGGAGAGATGAGGCTCTGCACTTCTATAAAAGTAGCTTGAACTCTTGAAAATCCCAGGGATTTTCTTTAGATTGCCTTTAGATCCATAAGGCTCAAATGTGGACACTCAGCAGGTGTTGGACTATGTGGCTGAAAACATCTAATGGTGCCTCATATAGAAGAGGTGCCACTCAAAGGCCCCATAAGTGAATGAGTTCCCTAACCTTTGTCACACAGGGGCACCTGAAGGCCATTAACAGTTCAAGCATATTAAGTCTCAGCAGTATAAGCTTTCTAATCTCAGAAGATGTAATCTTATGGCGAAGTTAACTGCAAAGTACACACAATGCTTAATAGTTTAAAGGCTACACAGCACATCTGCCAGGCAGGAGCCAGAATACCTAAGTTACAAAAACAAATTAATCCTTCTTTGTAAAATGGGGAGAACAGTGCTTTCTACCTTGGGGTAGTTGTGGAGAATGAACAGGTTAACAAGAAAAGATTGTAGCAAAGGGCCTCATAGAAATAAACCAACTAATTCTTAGTGTTTGTTTTCGATAGATGCTTACTTTTTGTTTGGTGTATATAACAATGGTGACTGAAGACTCTGTTTGGAACCAATCATAGCTGTAAGACAGTAAGAGTAAAAAATACTCAGAATGATGTGCAAGAACACATGAAGTCAATCAATGTATAAAATCCACAGTGAGAAATACATTTCTCATGGTAAAACTCTTTTCTGAATGGTGGTCTTAAGATGTTACAGTTATCATGATATGGCTGACATCTATTTACAAATGTAAATATCTATACTTCCATGAATTTGAATAAAACCACCAAAATAGGCAAAATAAAGCTTATATTTTTTCTACTAAAATTTCAGAGTAATAACAGAACATATATATGTGTGTTAAAGAGCATGAAGAAATCTGCATGCTTATTACCTTTCCTCTCTATAATGAAAATATCACTACTAAAGAAATTCATTCTTTAGCCGGGAAGATGACTCAGTGGTAAAAATGCTTACTAAATGAATATGAGGACATGAGTTCAAAGCCAAATAAACCACATAAAGCCTGATGTGGGACTGCACTTCTGTAATCCCAATGTTCCTATGGCAAGATAGAAGGCAGAGGCAGGAGAATTCCTGAAAGCTCACAGGCCAGTTGCCTTTGGCACATGTGGCAGCAAAGGACAAGGAAAAAAGATCCTGTTTCAAACAAGGTGGAAGGTGAGGACCCATGCCCAAGGTTGTCAAAACCTTCACATATACACCATGGCACATGTGCACACACAATTTTTAAAAGAAATTCATTCTTCAAGGTAATGGGTCAGTAATGAAAGTTAAGGTAAAGCTGATCAAGTCAATACTGATTACCTATGCAAAGACAGCCACATGGAGGCATTCTTATCTTAGTCCCTTAACAAAACTGTCCACAAACTTATTTAACCCTATGTATAGCAAGGTACTTCTGTTAGAGCAGCATAGACCAGCGGAGGGGAAAAGAATAACAAAAAAGAAGCCTGAGTACATTTAAAGCACCATGAACAAACAGTTGGTATTAATTGGTCAGGAAAATTAGTGCTTAAGTATTTCCATTAAAATTTATTTTTTAAAAAAACTCCACCAAAATAAGTATATAAAGATTGAATACTAAAATAAATAGTGGCATGATTATGTGATCAAATACAAAAAAAAAAAAATGCTTTCACAGAATGCTAACAGATACTGCTCACAGGCAAGACTGTAACCGTAATTTGAGTATAGTATGGACAGGAAGTGCATAAGTCAGGATGCACAATGTTAGGTATCTATGACTAGGGTTAATGGGGTTATAGCTATTTTTCCTGTTTCTGTGTTTTCTAAACTTTCTAAACTGAATACACATTTTATCATCAGAAAAAAAATTAAGACAGCGTTTTAAAGTATTTAAAATGGAACCAACTTCGGGAACTTAAAATCTGTTCATAGAACATCTCCCTCTGCCCCTGCGTCTGATAAATGAGGTACTGCAGTTCATGCACTAAGCAAGACTGACTGGCAGGAAGCAGTAAGCCCTTTGGTTCTTTCCTATAATGTTTGTGGTTTGTGTAGAACTGCTCTCGCTTTGAAATGTAAAAAGAGTCCATACCTTGGAGAATTAGGGCCTTCCCTGGGCAGTGTGTCTGTCACTTGGCTCTTGGGAAGCATGCCTTCACAAAAACAAAACAAAACAGTAATTTAACTACATCACACTTGACTCATGTTAGCATGCTCACATAAAGGACATAAGTAATAAATGTGCTACTCAATGCATCTTCATAAGGCAGAGACCCTTGTCGCAGTATGCTCTTTACAAGCTTTCCAAAAGCTTGCTCTCTCCCAGTGCTGGCCACTACTGTGACTTATGACACCAAACTAGTTTTAAATTGACGGACATGTATTAATGGCACTATTTACTATATAGAGAAGGGATCATAAGATACGGTGTCCTTTGGTCTGGCTTTTTTGTCTATCCTTATACACATTATACTTCTAATGAGTCAAACCTACCACAGCACAAAGGAGATCAATTCCAGATAGCTTTTTAAAAATCAAGAGAGCAGCACAGAGATACAGCTTATGAGAAGAGAGCAATGCCAAACTTAACAGAATCTATCTTGACTTCAACATGTCCAAGAAGAAGCCATAAAACAAATCTTACATGATATCCTTCTGGGAACACAGGGTAAGCCTAAGTTAGAGCAGCGTAAATAAGTAAGGTGATCCAAAAGAACACACTCCCTCTCAACAGTGCTAGCTGACAAAATGCGCCAGTGTAAGGGACCTGGGCCCTACTGCACAACAAAACTCATCTAGCCCACTCAGGGCTTTAATCAGCTGTTGGAATAATGACACAAAAAGCAGGCACATTACATTTGCAAATATAGAATTACCATATAGACTTAGCTGAGTCAAAAGTAGAAACAGTTACAAAGTACAAATATACATACACATGTACATATATACATACACAAAAACAGATACATATGTACCTCACTACTATACAGGATCCAAGTCACAACATGTAAGGGCTCCACAATGAAGAGTGCTATGTTTCACATTTAATGCTTTCTTTAATTGAAACGTTAAATAGAGTAAAACCAAAGATGCTGAAAGCCACATGTGGTAGGCAAGAGGGATGATTATTTCTATAGCATCACAGAAGAGTCAACCATCAGATGAAGCCCAAGGCCAGCCCTGCATTTACTGCAGTCTTATACCATAACAACTTCAAACATCATAAATGGCAAATTACAGAGTATCTTCTCTCTTTAAAAGAAGGTAATTCTACTGAAAACCTAGCTTGCTAACTCTATTTCTATAACTTTGTTTTATAAACAGGGAAGGAAGACTATCTGAATCTATAGGTACAGTTAACATAATTCTGAGGAGCCCCATTCATGAATCATTGACCACCACACCACACTTGGGTGCTAAAACGGCAGTGCCAACCATGAGGATGTCCACACTGCTCAGTCAAGGAACAGCCTAGAGTAATAAGCTACTGAAATCTGTCCTAACACCAGAGGTGAAGTCACATGCCCAAGAGACCACCTTAGCCCTGTTTTAGTTACTATAAGCATTTATGCATTGGGCTCAGAGATTTCATGGAAGCAATTATTTTAGGAGAAAGAGTTAAAATAACGGGCCCATAATGTTCTCGTAAATCCCTTAAGTTTGCCTAAGCAACAGCAGCTTTTGCATTTATTAAAAAAATCTGAATACCCCAGATAATTCTATGTAGCAATACCACACATAAGCCATGTAAATATGAGTAATTTTTATTATTAATTTATATGACTTACCATTTAAGACTCTCTTTCCTTCATGACAGTCTGTATTGGAAAGGAAAAAGTCAGATAAAAATACTATAACATGAAAGAGAACATCAAGTCATTTTTATTGTAACGTTATTGTTAAATAGGATAGAAATTCCAAGGATAGAAATGGGGCTTTGATATGGAAGGCCTTTCTTTCAAGTAAGTCATTTTAGTAGAGACCATCAGCCCATTTCTCCAGATACGTAGGAGTGTGTGTGTGTGTGTGTGTGTGTGTGTGTGTGTGTGTAGTGTATATACCCACGCATACATCTGTGCATCCACATCCCAGTATTTTAGTAAATTTATTTCTTGACCCCTACTCCCAAGTGCTGGCAATCAATCTGTGGACTCTGAGAATGCATAGCACAGGTTCTACCATTGAGCCACATACACATCCTAAGAGCACTTACACTCCAAGCTTTGTCTGAGATGCCATATTCTAAATTAGTATAAAAAGACATAACTTACTAGTTATATTCTATAAAATACAAATATTAACACTCTGAAGAGATTTTATTATCTATTATCAGTATGTTAGTCTATAACTGTACCTATACTATAATAAGCATAAAGTCAACAAAATCAAGCAAATATGTTAAGATTTTCATATGTATATATAATACAATTATTAGAGTTAAAACCCAGAAAAATTTGTTCAGGTATATTCTTCAGGATAGCAGCCAACTCATAAAGTTTAATATATTTTAATAACCACAGAAGTCTACACAACTATGGTCAAAATAATCCCCTTAGCAAGTTGTTAGTAGTTTTAAAGAATAACAAATGTCAAAGATGTCACAAGGTGGTGTTCCCCTTCTCACTAGCCTCAGGACCCCTAAACATGTGGCCCTTTTTTCTTAACGCCCCCCCAAGGGTTGGAGTCACAGGTGTGTGACATGCTCTGCTTTCAAATATTTGTCTCCTAATTTCGAATAATCCAAATTCCCATAAACATGTCTAATCTACTCATCCAACACTCAGTAATCAGAACTAAGGAAACCAGATTATCATCTTTCCCCCTTTTAATCAAAATAATTCTACAACTGAAAGGACTCCTACAATCTGCAGCAAACTCTTGCCTTTCTCTTCCTCAAGAATGCAAATAAGAGGCCAAGGCCTACACTGACCCACAGCTCCTCAGCACAGCCAAGACTTGATCCATCTCCCCGAAACCCCAGCCTACTTTTCTTGACATGCTGCTGTTTAATACTTCTTAAAAACATACAAGCCTTAAAGCATGATAAAAGCTGTACCTCAAATGCCTATTGCTTATCACTGCCAAAGAACCCCATGTGCCATTTGTAAGGGAGCACTGATGTCCACTGCCTGGTCCTAACTGTCCTCCATCAGTGTGACCTGTTATGGCTACTGCAGCTGTGATTATCTGCTTTACCTGAAAAGAAACAGTGCATTCACAGTACTGCAAATTAAAGCCATCTCCGTGTATTTTAGAGCCACAGTCTAATACATTTCATTTGTCATTAAAAAAAAAATCTGTTTTTACCCAAGGCACTCATAGATTTTGAAAAATTACTCTAGGTAATTTTCTAGGAAAAAAAATTACATCAGAGGACTACTGTGCCTAAATGTACTCTGACTTCAATCAGCCATAACTTATTGGATCTTTTCAGAAGCAACTCCCCCATTGCCCATTTTTTAATATAAAAAAATTCCAGTATGAAGAAAGCTTCAAATTACTTAAATTACCTTCCCAATTATACCAGTCTACGTTTTTAAAAGCTGAGTCATATAAACTCTTTTCCATGTTAAACACATTGACATTTGCATCATTTTAGTTGGAAGAGAAAATCTTTCCCTAAGAAGAAATTCTGTATTCTTTGTTGAAAACAAGTTGCAGCATTTGAAAGACTCTATGAAAAACCAAACTGATATCCTTTCCTAATGTTGGCTAAATGGCAATATTCTGTCTGGATAAAGTCTGTCTTCTCGAAGAGCTCAGTTAGTCAGAGACTGCCCTGCCAGTCAGCGGCACTCACTTCTTCAGCATGGTGGCAGGGCGGGTTGGTGAGGGGTGGGGTGCGGTGGGGTGGGGGGGGTAGATTGGATCTTAAGTCTAGTTGTAATGACAGCAGCCAATTCACAAAAGTCTAATATATTTTAATAGCTACACAAGTGCTATCAAAATAATCCCCTCAGCAAGTTGTTGGGAGCTTTTTAAAGTTTTAAAGAACAATAAACTAAAATAACATCCAAATTTTCAAACTGAAAGATGTCACAAGGTAGGGTACCCCTTCAACACTAGCCTAAGGATCCATCAAACTTGTGGCACACACATGCATGTGCACACACACACACACACACATACACACACACACACACACACACACACACACACGCATGTGTATGCACGTGCCAACGGGGTCCCATGGAACCCACCAAATACTGCAGGTATTGCTAGGATTACTGGTTACTCTGGACAATCTGATGGTAAGGTCTTAGTGATGGATACAACAGTTATGTCATTCAACTCAGAGAAGTTGAGCTGCTGCCCAACTAAAAGTTTCACCCTCAGTGACTGACTGACATTCATGGTACTGAAAAGTACTGTGCACACCACAGGAGGAAAAAGGAACTTAGTTTAGTACTATCTCCCAGCCACAAGCCCTGAAATATACAATAGTGATCTGCCTGTAAAACACACACTACAATAGTGGAATAAACAACCACTTTTTTTGGAAAGAAATTAAGGCCCACACTTGCCTCTGCTAAAGTGACCAAGACACTGACACCAGCCTAAAGGACAACCCCACTGCTACTTATAGCAATAAAATGACCCCTAGTGATGTATGACTGTCCCTGTAGAATGGTCATCAGAGAAGCTTCTTGCAGTAGATGAGATCCGACCCAGAGACCCCAAACCAGTCAATGTGCAGAGAATAAGGGACTTTGGGGCACTCAGTCCTGAATGAGATGTCTTTGTTAAGCCCCTCCCCCAAAGGCTCATGGATCTATGCAGAAGAAAAGGTAACTGATAACTCCTGAGACGACTTCTAGACACAGTGGGACAGGTACACATGAACTCTCAGAGACTGTGGCAGAACACAAAGCACCCGCACAAGTTCAAGCCAGACAGGGTGCCAGCACCCAGACGGAGAAGTATACAGGATCCTACCCCTCACCAAGAAGCTATTTGCAACTGATAGACACAGGTTAGGGAAAACTCAGTTTTCTCCAATGTAGAGTCACTAGGTATATCAATCACACTCCAGGGCAGGCCCTATGCCCAGGAGTAGCTGGCAACACAAAACAATCTCTACACATGTTTTGTTTGTTTGTTTTGTGGACTTTTTTCCCTCATATGTGTGTGTGTGTGTCTGTGTATGTGTGTATATTTGTTTTATTTGTTTTTTTGTTTGAGTTTTGTTTTATTTAAGAGGAAGAGAAATGGAGGAACATACAAAAATGAGTGGGCAGGTAGGTAGGTGGGAAGAATGTTTGGGAGAGGAAAAAACATGATCAAAATATATTGTATAAAAATATTTTTATAAGGAAAAGGTCCCTTTGCTCTCAAACATTGCTTTTTTGCTCTATAAAATTTTTGTTTTGTTTCCTAATGCCTCGCAAGTTATTTCAAATCACTGCTACTAATCCACAAAATACTCATGACCCAAACAGCTGACTCCCCAAAACTCTCACAGGTCCTGTCAATTAACAAGAATGTTCCTCTTTACTGGAAAAGAACCATCTTTTCATGGTGAAGCATAGCATCACGTGCTAGTTTATACCTAATAACTGTAGGAATAAACTGAAAAAAAAAATAGCCTCAGTGTTATAAGTAGTGAGGCACAGGACACCAGCGGCATTTCTAGCCACCATCCCCCAACACACACACATGCACACGCACATGTTGCTTAGATTCCAGTTGGCTGGCAAATTTTGCTTCAGTTAATTCCTCAATATCTTTAAAATGCTCATCCATGTGAGTAAATGTATTAAATATTAAAGTTGCCATGTGTGTGCTTGTTGATATGTGGTCATGGCACAAAGGTAGAAGACAGTGGATAACCTTTGGGCATTGGTCTGACTGAAAAAGCAATGTATCTGGGCATAGGCTAGTCAGCTTAGTTCTTGTCCCTGCCTCCCATCTCCTTGTAGGAGTTAGTACAGTTATTAGATATTACTGGGATTAGAGATGCTGCTCTACAATGGGCAGCTTTTACTTGGGTTCTGGGAGTCTGAACTTGTGTGGCAAGCACATTTACTCATGTGCCATTTTCCCATTTTATTATTATACTTCATTTTATTAATGAAAACTATTACCATTAGGTGCCATCTATGACTGGTACCTAAGAAAACAAGGTCTAAGTAGCAGAGATGAGACTTGGACCCAGATCTGTCTATGAAACTCTGCTCTTTGCAAAGGCCATGCTGCCTCAGTAATCGGTGTCATGAATAAAGATGGAAGAGGAAAGTAGTCTTTATTTTGTTTCTAAAAAGCTCATACCTTCTTTTCAGAAGACACTGCCCTTCCCTGAACCAGCAGAGAGAAAGAGCAGTGTTTATAATTAAGTCCTTTATGATTAGGGTTTAGGCTGAAATCTCCATTTCCTCATCCCCTTGGTTCTACCCTCATGGGGAGGGGCTTTGGTTTTTTGATGGTCTAATGTACATCTGTTTTAACTTCTCTACAGAGTGATTTAAGCGGACAGTTGCTTTTCCTTAACATTTTCAAAGCACTATTCATTCTACTTTTAGCCTCTGCTGTTAGTTGGGAATTCAGCTGGAGCAGCCAGCACCAAGTTAGCTGCTGTGTGAGAGTCCCTACTGTGTCGGTGAGTCTCCCTCTGGCTACTCTCCACCATCTCTGGGTGTATACACTTCCAACGCTGCTTCACATGCTCTGCTGCTTATTGGTCTTGTCTAGGGTTTGCTTACTAAACTTTAGATATCTGCCTTTCATGAATTCAGAGAAATTCTAGCCATACCCCCTTCTTATACTCTTCCCCACTCACTAGGACTTTCTTCTAGAAGCCTGGGCTGAGGACACTCCATATCTCCTACATGTGTTCCCCATGCACCATAGCCATTCTGTGCAAGTTCTGCTCTTCCATCTCATGCTCCTTGCAGTTTCCCTGACTTACCTACTGAGTTCTTCACGTGATGAGCTTTTAATATTACATGCTTCTATTTTTTTCCTTTCTAAAACACAGTTCTCACTGGTTCATTCTCAGTTTCTACATGGCTGCTTTTAATAGTCCCATTTTAAACTTAGGTTACCAATTCAATCTCATTTCCCTAAAAATTATCACAACTCTGGACAGGTATAACATAGCTCAACAGCACAACTGCCCTTTATTTCTGACTTACTTCCTTGGGTGTCTGTGGGAAGAGGGTTTCAGGCTGAATTCATGTTCCTCTGATACAAATCCTCATGGGCATTTGCTAGGTACACTGGAAACAGCAGTGTGAGACTAGCTCTTGGTTTGAGGTTTCTGGGATCACGTAGGTGATATGCTTAAATTCCAGCCTTGCTTCAAACTGGTAAGTGGCCAATAAAAATTCCCAAGTAGATCAGACTGAAGTTGGTTTGGAAAGGCCTGGCTACACTGGTACATAACTAAATATGTTATTTAGTTGAGAGAACCCAAGCTGTTTCAGGACAAGCTATCAGCACCCATGCAAATGTGGTCCAAGGCTGGCTTCCAAGTGCGAATGTGCATAGAAGCAGCTAGTTCCACCAGTCAATGCTCTTTTAATATGAGCGCATAATCCCTGATGGATGACACACTAACTACCCTCAAACATAACCAAGCAAGTGCTGCCGAGTGGTAGTAGAATGCTTGTCTAGCATACACAAGGCCCTGGGTTCAATCCCCAGCACTCAATAAAATAAAATAAAGGTAGCCTGCATAGGCAGGCATGTAACCCCAGCACTTAGGAAGCAGAGCCTAAAGGATAGCTGCAAATTTGAGGTAAGCCTGGTCTACATGGAAGCTAGTCTCAAATATAAAACCAAAAGAAGAAAAAAAAGACCTATGTAATCTGTGAAGTGGTATACTGCCCTCCTATTCTTATACTGAGAACCCCCAAACTCTCCTTTCTGACCAATCAACAACTTGCTTTTCCCTTCTCTTCCTACAAATTCCACTACTACTTAAGGGAGACAAATCTGAGCTGAAAAGCTCCTGGCCTTCTTGCTGAGCTGGAAGTACAATGAAGATTTTCTTTTCATAAAAACCAAGTTCCACAATATTGCCTTCAAGGAACACCATGAAGCACACCCTCACTACTGGGAGCACTGTGTCAGATTCTTGAACCAAATTCTTTCTTCTCCTTCATCACCTTATAAAAAAGGTTGAGACAGACATGAAAGTTCAGTATCTCCCTCTACTGTTACAAACTTTTCCATTAAATACATACATAGTTCTATCAAGTCCAGGCCATAAACAGGGGCTTGGTTCCAACTTCCTGTTTTTTGTAGATCCAAGCCCCTGTTCCCTACCTCTATGTGACCATGGACATTCCTTTGTGGATCTAAAATCCCAGGATCTACATAGTAGTTTACTGAGAGAAGCTTCCAGTAATAAAGCCTTGAATTACAAAGCTCACTGAACTAAGAAGTCAAAGATTGTTTGAACAGACCATTCATTCTGAATGAGAGCCGTGTCCCGAGTGACTGAACAGAAACTGCTCTATCCCTTCACAGAAAGGCACTATCTGAACTATTCCTGCTTCTGCAATCCCACTCAAACTCCAGGAGGGCACTCTTACGAAAGGGTCAGGGTTTGATGATTGAATATGGAAAGGATTCCTAGGTGGAGCAGTCCCTGGATTGTCCTTCTTTCCATCTCTGCTCCATAGTTTGTCTCTGCATCTCCTCCCATGGGTATTTTGTTCCCCCTTCTAAGGAACGAAGCATCCACACTTTGGTCTTCCTTCTTCTTGAGTTTCTTGTGGTTTATGGATTATACATTGTGTATTCCAATCTTCTGGGCTAATATCCACTTATCAGATATTACCATGTGTGTTCTTTTGTGATTGGGTTACCTCACTCAGGATGATATTCTCCAGATCTATCCATTTCCCTAAGTATTTAATAAATTAATTGTTTTTAATAGCTGAGTAGTACTCCATTGTGCAGATGTACCACATTTTCTGTATCCATTCTTCTGTTGAGGGACATCTGGGTTGTTTCCAGTTTCTGGCTATTACAAATGAGGCTGCTATGAATATAGTGGAGTATCAAACCCAGACACTATTGTGGATTTCAGCAAGCGCTGGCTGACAGGAGCCTGATACAGCTGCCTCCTAAGAGGCTCTGACAGTGCCCAACTAATACACAAGTAGAGACTCACAACCATCCATTGGACTGAGCACAGGGTCCCCAATGAAGGAGCTAGAGAAAGGACCCAAGGAGCTGAAGGGCTTGGAGCCCCTTAGGAGGAACAACAATATGAACTAACTTGTACTGTCAGAGCTCCCAGGAACTAAACCATCAACCAAAGAACACACGTGGTGAGACTCATGGCTCCAGCAGCATATTTATAGCAGAGGATGGCCTAGTTGGTCATCAATGGGAGGAGAGGCCCTTGGTCCTGTGAAGGTTTATGCCCCAGTGTAGGGGAATGCCAGGGCCAGGAAGTGGGAGAGGGTGGGGTGGTAAAGCGGGAGGGGGGAGGGAACAGGGTTTGTTGTTTTTGGTTTTTTTTTTCAGAGGAGTAACCCCAGGAGAGAAGATATCATTTGAAATGTAAATAAAGAAAATATCTAATAAATAAATAAAAATTAAAAAATAAAAATAAAAATAAAAAAGAAAGAGGGTCAGGAACATCTGTCAGCTGGACAGCTCCAGCTCAGAGGTAGTCAGCCTTCAAAGAATGTAGCCTTCAAAGAGGTAGTCAACAAAGAATGAGACTACATTGCTTAGGAGACAAGGAAGAGTCAAGATAACCGGAAACAAAGGCAACACTGTATTGTATCACTTCTTACAGGTTTTTTTTTTTTTTTTTTTTTTTTTTTTTTTTTTTTTTTTTTGAGTCCAGTGAAACAATCAAAACAGTCAAACTGTAAGCTGAGTTTGGGGCCACACAACTGCCACACCTGTAATCCCAACTTTTCAGAGGCTAAGGAAAAAGGACCATGAGTTTGACTGTAGCCTGGAATAGCAGAGTGAGGTGCCAACTCTAAAATTAATTTTAAAAAATTAAATGTAAAACTTCAAGACTAAAAACAACTCAGCCAACATCTGTAACCAGTACTGTCACTGATCTACTTAGTTAATGAGAGCAAGGTAGATTACTAGAAACCAGGAAGCAAAACAAACCAAGGTTTCCTTTCTGTGCAATTTTTGCTCCTTACAACTTTCTATAAAATACATCACTTTTTAAAAAAGGAAAGACATACAGAATTCTTTATTTTCCTTTTGTCCATTTTCATGTGTGTGTGTGCGTATATACGTTCTTACGTCTGTGGGTAGGGGGCATGTACGTGTGCATGCATGTGGAGGCCCAAGGTTGAATAAAACCTTTAGAGCAGATACAGTAGAAGGCCAGTAACACTGGGGAAAGTACTGTGACTTATTTATGCCCATTCATTGAAATTCAATTTTACTTACCTTTTGGAACAGCAGGCTTCACAGCCATCCTGCCAACCAGGCATTCTTTCAGCATGGATTCATAATTGACCCAACGATGAACCTAGCATGGGAGACGAACGGCCAACAGGCAGCATGACTCTACCTCCACAGGATGTTGGTATTTCACTATGAGTAGAGCTAAGACTTCACACACTGCTCTGAAGCAGATTCAGTTAGCTAGCGGGAGAAGAACGACTGCTTAGAGCAGTGTTGTCCACACTGCTGTCAGGTGCCCATGAGATCCCAACAACTTCAAAACAACACTCAGATATAAGTTATCCTTTTGATTTCTTTGCCATTTGTAATGCAACTAAAAGCATCACAGACTGGGAGTAGGCATTAGTGTTCACAATGTATAAAAATTACTGTCATATTCTCCCTGCATAATAAAACAGAAAACCTGAGTTCAGGCTGGTCTGGAACAAACTATAACCCAAGCTACCCTCTAACTCACAAACATCCTCCTGCCTCAACCTCCTGAGAGAAAGGATTACAGGTATGTATCACTATGCTAGAAGCATAACACTGCTTAAATTAGCAAAATCTTAAAGAATTTAAATGTTCAATTGTAAAAAGATTAGAAAGAAGAACACAATATTAAAAAACATCAGTAAAAGAAAATCAATTATATTACTCAAATGTCAGTCATAATACATTGCTCAAATATTTAAAAAAACTGGTCAAACAATATTGTTAACAGGATCTTAATAATACTGAGGAAATAAATAACACTAAATAGCAAATACATTACAAAATAAGCAGGCACTTATTAATAGAAACTGAAATTTTATTTGCAGTTATTCACAATGCACTTACTACTGAGTGAAGCCTGCCTATGGTTTGTAAGGACACGGGCAATTTAAGCAGAGAGATAAAAAGACAGAGATCCAAAGAGGCAAGGGCTAGGGCTTTTGTCAACTACAGGACTCTAAACGGCAGACAGGCACTTATGTATGCTCAAAGGAAAGTATTTACTCTACTCAGGGTCTCAAAGACCAGTCAGATGACTAAATTCATTTCACTGTTAGCAATTGTCACTTAAAGCTGAATAGCAGTATGTTGCTTAGACAATCATCCTTAAGAAAGAGGAGAATATTTGCTGTGTTACCCAAACTACACCTAAACAGAAAACTACCTGGGCATGATGGGAAAAGACAAAGACTATCTAGCAGCTCAGAACCCTTTCTCTGGAAACTGGCACCAGGAAACAGAGAGATGATGGTAAGGCACTGTGATCACAGGGGACTGGGTTGAAAGACCAACAGGCCATCTTAGTCCGTCAGTTATGTGGAATGATAAAATAAGGGGTCAGCAGTGCAAACAAAACTGGAAACAAAGACAGTAAGACATGAACCAGTATATTCTTTGTACAACTCAAATATGGGGCATAGGGAAAGCTTTCTAGTGAAAGATAGTTTCTGGAAGAAGTTTCTAGAATATACTGGAAGCTTCTAAAACACAACACTGTTTATTTCCAAAGTGAGTAATAGTCATAAATAATAAACTTTGCTGGCTCATTAAAGCCATGGGATGCAGCAATGTACTAAGCACAGCACCGCCTTCCTCACACACAGCCCATGTAAACTCAGTGCTGAGGAATGTAAACTCTGAGATTTTATTTTTTTATTGAGAAATCTTCTGCTAAGAGGTACATTCAACCAGAGGACACAGGGAGACTCAAGAGAATCTACAGCAGACAAGTTAGGCATGAGCTGATTTGGTTTGCATTGCTAAAAATGAACAAATAGCAAAGTTAACATGTCTTAAAGAAGCAAGAAGACTCTATCAAGAGAAGGTTAATGTGACCAACGAGCAAGGGCAACTTGGCATCAGAGCAAACATGTCCCACTATTAAAGCAGATACAGCTAAGTACTTTTAAACATAAAACAAATTACATTTCTCACAGCCTGACCAAAACATTAACTACTTGTAATCTCAAAAATAAAGAAAAAGTACTAAGAAAAAAAACCAACATAACAGAAAATAGGAGAAGCAGAAATCAAATTATATTTGATCAAAACAGCCGTAAAATATCCCAATCTGATTCAGGTATCTTAAATAGTAAAAACCTAGTAATATATAACATGGTTAGTTATCATTAAAATACAAAATGAAATGTGAAACAAAGGGAAATTACTAAATTTCTAATGACTATGATGTCAGAATAGCCATTAACAAAATTGATAGTAATTAACATGTTCTATGGAACTTTTAAATAGTGAGAAAACTAATGTTCATTTGTAAATTTGGAGGAAAAGATACTGATGTAAACATCTTTTGAAATGCATGTAGACCCTCTCCTATTAATTTAGGAAAAATAAGTTTCCTATTCTTTAATCAACATTATCTAACTTTCTCCAAGATGTATGGGTGCCACACAGTAACATGGATTGGATGTACAACTATCTCCTTGTGAAGAAAGAATAAGAAGGCTATATGCTAACTAATTTAATTTAATTAAAAAACTACAGTAATTTGTAACAGCAGATCCACCTGTCCCTTCTCCCACTGACAGTGTTTTCTGTAAGCCAATTACCATCATTACTAAAAGAAATCAAGATGAGAGTAAGTCTTCCCAGCAGAGAAGACAAAGTGCATGCCACGTACTTGAAACCACCTCTAGAATTTTAATAATGAAGTGATTTGAGAAATTTCATGAACAGTTGCCACCTATGAACAATGTGCCTACATTTCAGAGTTTAGCCCACCTATCTCAAATGAATGCAAGCATTTTCTTCCTACAAATGTCTCACTGCTAAATCCATGCATACGACATTCTGATGACCTGAAGCAACTTACCTCATTAAAAAGATCTGTTCCATCAGCTCCTGCAGCTCTCATAAGTTCATCTTCCCCACCAGGATGATACTCCATATATGGGCTGACATTGTAAACAAATCCTGCATCAAAGCAAGGAGAAATGATGTCCAAATGAACTTCTTACAAATTATAAGGCTTATAAATCTAAGTTCCGATAACTCTTCCAACATTTCATTTAATAGTTCATTTTTTCAAAGTAGTGAGAGCTGTAATGTCTGAAATTCCTCTGATCTTATGAGCTAGCTAACTAACTTGTCAATTTTCTGATCTCTCTTAAACAACATGGGACTTGTTGCTTAAGACAAGGAAGTTTAATACTTGTATCAATACCTGCAACTAGAAAAGCAATGCTCATCACATCAGCTCCTTGATCCCTAGTTCCCACAGAGCCCTGAGACCTGCACACTCCTATTCCTCCAGGAGAGGAACCTGGATGAAGAAACTCAGGCCCTTCCTAAATGCCAGTGAAAGGGCCAGCTCTCTGCTGTGAGGGCAGCCATGATTTTGCTGACCCATGAGTAAACGTATTGTCCAGATCAGTGTCTCTGCTCATAAAACATAAAGAAATGCAAAGGACCACACAGACTTGCTTTCCAACATCAAGAGACTATATATAATATGTGTATATATATGTGACTATGCATGTGTGCATACATGCACACACACAAAGAAAGAGAAAAATAAAATTTCATTCTACTGCGTCTACCACCCTGGTAAAAATCAGCTGAGAAAGACAGATTTCTTCTTCCTGAGTCAGAAATCCAGTAAGTAAGCAAGGATGAGCCCCCGGGTAAGCTCTGTAGAAGGCCTCTGTAGCTGCCTCATCTCTGCAGTTGCCCAAGGAATAGAGATTTTCAGACCTTCATCATTTGAGCTTCTCCAAACATTTATTTATCTGTTTGTGCAATCAACTACAATTTTATCTTTTAAAAAAGACCAAGGAACAAAATCAGTAAATGTTGACTGGAGGCTTCATTCATCAAGGAAGCAAGCTTTCTGTATCTGCATTAGAAAGCTAACAGTAGGCAAATCCGGCTAGAAAAACAACTCAAAGGTGCAGTGAGAACTGGTTTTTGTTGTTGTTTTGTTGTTTTTTTAATATCTAAAACTGATTCCTCATTTAGGAAGACTTATAAACATTTAACCCCAAATAACGTAAAATGTTCATTTGATATACTAATCGTGGAGGGAAGAGAAGGCATTTGCTAACTATGAAGAAAATCAGTTGATCTCCTTTGATACAGAGACTCATATCCAACCTGTCTTGACTTCTTTTAAAAAGCATTTCCTAACAAAAACAAAACCCAACCCTTGACTATGACATGAGAAATCAGCAGCAGATCTCTGATTCTGCTGTTCCAGAATCAGAATCTGTTCCAGACCTCACTGCCCAGTACTAGAAATAAATGCTGTTTGTGGACAGCCATAGTCTCCCTTTCTGTTGCTGTGAAACAATATCCTGACAAAAGCAACTTGAGAGAAACAGTTTAATTTGGCTCACAATTCCAAGTTACAGTCCATCACTGCCGGGAAGTCAAGGAAGCAGGAACCTGAAGCAACCAGTCAAATCACATCATGGTCACGAGCAGAGAGCAATGAGTTAATGCATGGCTGCATGTGCTCAGCTTGCTCTCTCCTGTAAATTCAGCTCAGAGCTCAGCCCATGAAATGATACTTCCCACATTCAGGGTGGTTCTTCTCGAGTCAAGTAATCCAATTAAGAGAAACACACACACACACACACACACACACACACACACACACACACACCAACCCAATCTAGACAATTTATCATTGAGACTTCCTTCCCAGGTAATTCTACATTGTGTCACGTCAACAATCAAAACTATCAATACGCTGGAAAGATGACATATCAGTTAAGAGCCCATGATGCTCTTACAGGGGACCCAGGTTCAGAGATGGAAACCATCCTTAACACTGCCCAGGTAGCCAAGAAACGAGACAGACAGGCTATGGATCTAGCAGAAAACCAGATACCATTGTTCTGCTAAAGAAACAGCAATAAAGTGACTCCTAATGACATTCTGTTATACTCATAGATCCTGTTCAACCATCATCAGAGAAGCTTCCTCCTTCAGGAGGAATAGACTCACAAATAGACCCACAACTAAGCAATGTGCAGAGAGTAATAGGTCTTGGGACACTCAGCCTCAAATGGGTTGTCTCCATCAAATCCCTACCCTCTTCCGGCAGAAGAGGAAGCAGAATGATTAAGAGCCAATGAGGTGGAAGATACCAAGGAAACAAGGCCTTCTAGACACAGCAGCACTGATGGATGCACATGTGAACTCACAGAGATGATGGTGGCATGCACAGGGCATGCACAGGACTAAGCCAAATGGGGTCCCAATGCTGAGAGGGACGTTAACATAAACCCTCCATCCCTAACCCACAGTCTACTTCCAATTGACAACTGCTTACAAAGAAGAAATTAGTTTTCTCCAATAGCATCTCACTGGATTTTACAAACCATGCTTATGGGCAACCCCCAGGGCCAGCAGCAGAAGGCCAATACAAAATTAACTCAATAGTATTTTTGGTGGGTTCTGTCTCATAATGTTTTATCTGGACATTTCTTTTAACTTTACAGATCTTTTGCTTATATATTATGGTTTACAATTTATTTATATGTGAATGTGGAGATGTGTGTGTCTCAGGGTCTACATGTGTTTCTTAATGCTTTTTTCCTTTGACTCTTTTTTAAGTGTGTTTGTTTTGTCCTATTCTGCTTTTACTTTATCTTTCACTATATTATTATTATTATTATTACTATTATTATTATCACTATTATTATTATTACTGTAATGATGATGATGTTAGATGCCTATTTATACTCTACTGAGAGAAAGAAAGAGTGTGGATTTAGGCGGGTGGAGAAATAGAAAGGACCTGGGAGAAGTTAGGGAAAGGTTGAATATTGTATGAAAAACAATATTTTTAATTTAAAAGAAGATAAACTAAAGCCAGGAGGCATAATTCTTTAAAAGGAAGAAGCTCTTGATTCTGTCAAGAATCAGGAATCCTTGTAAGAGGGCATTGCCTACATAATGGGAGCCATAATTTAACAACATACAGAAACATCCTCTCAGTAGCAGTCTCCCTTTCTCCTCCACAGACACAAGAAACCATTCTGTTTGGATAGGTTTGTTAATTCATACAAGTGCAATCATACAAAACATAGTCTTTTGCAGCCTTAAGAATGTTTTGGCTTTATGGCTTGGTAATATGCCATGTGGATAAGTCAAATTTGGATTATCCACTCACCACTAGATGGGCTTTTATGTTGTATTCTTGTATGAGTTGTGTGGATACACATGATTTCATGAATTGTAGCTTTACACATGTAGGAGGAAATATAATAAACAGTCATATGGTATTATACTTTGGATCCTGAATGTCCGTTAAGGATCTGTGTTGATGTTTGGGTACTAGCCCACAGTGCTATTGGCATTTTATGTGCTCTTTCAGTTGGCTAGGCCTAGTGGAAGGAACTAGCTCATTAAGGAAAAGCCAGCCCCACTGTCAGTCTTTCTAGCTCTTGGCTATGAGCCGAGCAATCTCCTCTGTCATATATTCTCACCATCATGTAACACCTTGCCACTGCATCAAAGCCTTTCAGCCAGATGACCATGGACTGAAATCTTGGAAAGCATCGGCCAAATAAAACCTTTTTAAAAGTTGTTTATCTTGGGTATTTTGTTCATGAAAGAAGTTATTCATACAGAGTTTTCTAGGCTTGGTGATTTGAAGAACTGGAGGACTTTAAGACCCAAAAGTCTGGCAGCACTCATATAAATAAAGGAAACATATTAAAAACTGAATTTTGGCTGTCATATTCAAATAAATATTAAAATTCCAGATTATATTCATCCAATAAATCTATTTACTGTCTATCATAGATATACCAAGAATTATGCCAATTTTTCCCCTCTCAATGGTAATTTTGAAAGTCCTAATTGTTGAAAGCTTGTTTTTTGAGTTATATCTCCAATATTCTAGAGACAATAAAAGCCTTTACCAACCTACAGAACCTAAGTCAGGCTACCCCATCTAAATGTCTAGATTCAGAACTACACCACACTCCACTGTAACTTCAAGTCCAGATCTATGTGATAGTGTCCTCAGACAGTCCCATCTTAGACCCAGCATGGCTTAGTGCCAAAGACTTATGTCTGTTTGTCTGTCTTCCAGGTGAAGGTGCCAGAGTGTCCCAGGCTAGGTAACTATGTCTGTGAACCACCATGACTCACCATACAGAATTAAAGTATCCCCATGCTTTGGGCCACATGTTCACTGACTGGAAAATTTTCATTTTTTTTTATTCTCCTCTGTAAGTTACAGAGTCTCATGGTAGAGCCCACGGACTCCAGAGGAAGCTCAAGAAAGACACTTCTGATGGTGCAAGGTGAAAATGTTTTTCCAATAAAACTAAAATACTATGTTTAAAATTCTTCTTTTTTCATAAATGTGGGATTTTCTAGGAGCTACCTGGACATGTGCTATGAGACTGGAGACAGAAACACAACAACAGACATGAACTGTCATCTATTAAGCTATATACTAAAGATATTTACCAAAATTGAAAATTATATATTCTTGTATTTTTCATTTATTAAAGTTACTTTCATAAACATAGGTACTATGTACAACATATAGTAGCTTTATTAAATTAATTTTAACTCTCCTTTATATTTCTTGATTTTAATTAATGGTAATGCTGAGACATCATGCAAACAAAAGCCTTTCAATATTCTCAATGCTTGTTGAAAGGTTAGGGCTATCTCAAGATCCAAAGCAAGGCTGAAAGCACTCAAGTAATTAAAAGCAAACAGATTAAAAACTAATTTTTGGTTTTAACATTCAAACAAATCTTAAAGTTCTAGACTACATTTAATAAACTAATTTAATGTCTATCATGTATGTAGCAAGTATTATATGCCATTATAGAACAGCATCTTTACTTACTTAAAATTTTTACCATTGTTAATGATATTAGCCCCAAAATATATAATAGTAAAAGATATGTTCATAAGGTAAAAACATGGAGTAATTCATCATTTTTCAACTACACAGGAGTTTCTCTAAGCCTTGGAGTCTAAGGACAGTGATGACTTCGCCATCTTGTGTTCAATAAAGAAACTGCACTGCCAATTTCATTATGTCTATAGACGCTTATCTAGTTCTAACAATTGCTGAAAGGGATTAAAATCTACAACTCTGAATGACAATTATAATTCTATCCTCGGTTCTTCTAAAGTCTGTTATGTGCTTTGAAGCTTTGCTACTCTACACACATCAACATGGTGTTCCTAATGAACTGATTCTTTGTGTATACATGTGAGCGTGGGTGTATGCATGGGAGCATATAGGTGCACATGTATGTGGAAGCCAGAGGTTAACTTCTGCTGTCTCCTCATTCTGCTTTAAGACAGTCTCTCACTGAATCTAAAGCTCATCAATCTGTGTACATGTGTACAAGCACATGCACATACACATATACATATGTACAAGTGCATACAACACACACATATGGTTTCCTGTAGAGTCTCAGAGATCTTTTTTCTAACAGCATTCAATCACAAGGCTCTGGTGGGCAGTTATTCCATACACTGGGTGCCTCTAAAAGTTTTAACTGCATCACCTCAGTGTTAAATTCTTGGCAAATTTAAATTTCTGCTTCCTTTCAAAGGGCATGCAACATAAGGATGCTACAAAAGATTTCCATCCCATTAGTTCCCTGTCTTCTGCATCGAAATGTAAAAGGTCATATAAGGAAAAATACAGTCCAAAATGAGAACATTACTTATGGCAATTTTTGTTAGCAAATCTGAAAGCCCAGGCGAGTTTCTGAACTGTTTAGTAAGCACCGTTTACCTCTTATGCATATCCAACAGTCTTCCTTCTTGTTGTGCTTCTTGAGCTCTTCCTCAGTTACTTCAATTAGCCCGCCCTTCACTCCTGCTAAGTCCTTTCCACTCTTGGTCAGTCGGATCCAATCCATGAGACTCCTGCCTTGTTTTAAAGGTACCTAAAAAACGGAAAACAAAAGTTATATCTGGTTCTAAGCTGGCTGCTTCCCTCTCCTCCTCCATCTATTCGCCTTGGACTACTTCCATCCTTTTATTAGCCTTTCAAAAGAAATTCTGGGAAGCACAAGTTTGAGAACATCCTGGACTACACAGCAAGATCCCATCTCAAAAAAAAAAAAAAATGATAAAGGTAAAACCCAAAATTTCTCTCATTATGTGTGTGTGTTGGGGGAGGAGGGTTGAAATTGTTTTCCTGCATTAGAAGTTTACTTTATTTACCATTTTCAACAAGGAAGGTCCTGCCATGTAGCAGCTCAGGCTGGTTACAAAACTGGTAGCCATCAACCCTCCTGAGTACTAGGTTTAAGCTGTCATGCCTGGCTTTTTCTTTCTTTTTTAAAAAAAAAAAACTTTTAAAATGTAATTTCCCTTTTATTTTCTTTAACTTTTTTTTTTTTTTACTTCTGATTGACTTTAATTGATTTGTTTTTAATTTTTATTACAGGGAAGGGACTCTTTCGTCTACTTCAAGATATACAGGAAATTCAGATGCCTAGAATCTTAAACAAAATATTATTTAAGATACTGACTACGAGATAGGACTTAGAAACTCTGTCTCACAAATTTCTTCATAATAGACACAGTACTGAATCTAAAGTCAGAAACTCAGACTGTCCAGGTCCTAGCTCTGTTACTAACTATGTTATCATTGTCATTTTGAACCAAAATTTGTGACCTTAACAACCAAGAGATTTGACAGAAGATATGCCAAAGATTGGCTAAAGTGGATTCTTTCTGGATTATCAATATAAACAGAAAATCAGAAATTACTGTCCAACAGTATTTTCTACAAACCCACTGATAAAGTATATCAAGCACAGGAAAATACTATGAGGAAGGGTATGGGGAGGAGAGAAAGCCCTAAGTGAATGTGTGCCATTGACAGGAGCATAGTCTAGGAGAGAGGGGAATTGGCATGGCCGCCTTCTAGTCTTGAGTGTGAATATTGACAGTGTATGTAGAAATTATCAACCATAGCTTCCTCCTTTGGATGACTGCTCGCCTATAGAGACATCCCACTAAGATAAGCTAGACATGTCTCAGAGATAGCCTGAAACCAAGGCCACCACCAAACACTCTATGGATACCCTTTTCCCCACACATTTTCTTTTTTCCTTCACAATTCTTGGAAACTTGTTTTTTGTGGGTATTAGTGACCTCGGCATGATTTTTTTCTTACTAAGAACTCTCACATTTCCACTCACAGGAAGCATTTCATGGCTTCTCTTTGGCATAGGAGAATTTCGGCTACTGTTAGTCTGACACTTGGGCCATTACTAAGTAAATTAATGGTGACTTGAAGACGTGCACTTCCATTTTCCACTATCTATCTGGAAACAAAAAAAAGATGGCTAACAGGTGACTAAGGGATGGGCAGTACCTTAGACATAGGACAAGACAACTCATAGAGTTGACTGTAGAGAACAGGAAAGACGGGACGTGAAGTCATAAACTGGGGAAGATCCCTGTGTTTATAATAGTGCCCTTTGCAGGAAATATCTACTAATGCTGCCTACATGATTTAGTGACAGGACACTTGGAGTTCTGTTTTCTTTTACAAAATACATTTTCAAGACTTTAAGGTAAAAGACTGGATGTTCAGACATGCTCCCCCAAAAAACCTGTTCTGCAAGATGGGGTACACTGGAAAGTGTTTAAGTCCTGAGAGGTAATGTAAATTAAAAATGGCTTTGACTATTTTTAACTTACATTAACTTAAGCTCTCCTGTGTTCTTTATTGCCCTGTGATGCCTTCCACCACGTTCTAACAAGACAATAAGGCCTTGGCCAGATATGAACACTCCCTGTCTAATAAATAAATCTGTCCTTTATCCATATCCACTCTCTAGTATTCTCTTACAGTGGTACTAAGTGTATTTACACAGGTATACTAGTATTTTAATTAGTTAGGGTGAGCTAGTGGAAAATGTCAAGCACCTGTATTGTACAGGACCACTCTTGTCCAACAAGCTCATTCCAAAGTACCAGGGGAAAAATGGTATTGCAAACACACACACACACTCCAGGAAGCTTGCGCATCCACTTTCTGGAGCCATATCTAATTTAGGCATTCATTTACCACAAAATAAATAGGTCAGTCCCTCTGGGGTACACTCCATTATCTAATTTAATCCTCTTGTTTGATCATTGGTGAAACTCTTGTAGTGATTCAATTACACCCAAAGAATAAAAGGTGAGAAAAACAATTCTTATCCCAGAGAAAATCACTGGGCTCTCTCTCCATTCAGTGATCCTCAGGGCAGTTAATCTTTTAGAAATGCAACTCAAGTCATAAATCTTCCTTCTACAGAGGCTCCTTATTCCTCAACTGTTAGTCAGACGCTCCATAATCTGGCACAGTTTGCTTTACTAGCTCCATGTTTTAGCCTCAACTTTCTACAACTTTCTATCAAATGCTTTAGCCTAATGGGCACAGATTCCCCATTGGCGTCAAGCACTTGCTCACAGTATTTTCCTCCA
This sequence comes from Mastomys coucha, assembly GCF_008632895.1. NCBI lineage: Eukaryota > Metazoa > Chordata > Mammalia > Rodentia > Muridae > Mastomys > Mastomys coucha. The sequence goes on along the minus strand of NW_022196906.1, from coordinate 81,526,198 downwards.
ATCTAACTCCAACTCTTTTTTAGTGCTAACATCCTACTGAAGTATGGAGTATAACTGTTTTCTTACCTGTGCTGCCTGTGAGACTAAGTTCCTTGAAATCAGAGACCACCCTTCAACACACCATACTGTCTTAATTTCCTTTTTCTGCTATGATAAAACACCATGATTGAAATCAACTTATAGAAGAACTAGTTTATTTTGGCTTATGGGTCCACAAGGAGATTCCTTAATGGCAAGGTAGGCGTGGCATCATGCACCCAGAGCAGGAAGCTGACTAACCACATAGCAACTGTACACAGAGAGAACAAACTAAAAGTAGGGTGAGGCTGTAAACCCTCAAAGCCTGCCCAAGGTGACATACTGTTTCCAAAAAAGTCAACCCTCCTAAAGAGCATCATCAACTGGGAACCCCATGATCAAATGCCTTAGCATATGTAGGACATTACAGTTTTTCAATAAACACTGAACAGCTATTGCAAAAGGAATCTGTCTCTGTGTAAGAATTTAAATTGGTGAGATTTGAATAAAAGGTGTATGGTAAGTAATATTTGCTGAATGTGTAACAATGCTGTATTATGAAAAAATATCATCTCACTTAGTCCTATGAACAAGACAACAAGAACTGGTCATCCCTACATACACCTGAGCCAGAAAGTGACTGAGATGAAGTGGTGGGTCTTGGAAACACATCTCTTTCCTACTTCAAAGCTCTATACTTTTAACAATTTAACAATCAGCCTCGAGCCAGCTGGGAGGCACAGGCCCCACGAGTCGCAGGGGAGACGCAGGGCGGCAGGGACAGGATCCTCTCAGCTTCCAAGTGACAGAGGTGGAACAACGACCTTAGCTGCCCCCTTCCCTGCAAGTGGAGGGCCTGCCTCCAGGGACCGCCTTGACCCGAGTCTCCAGTGAGAGCCGCCATCTTCTCTCCGGTGAGTTCCTAAGCCAGGAGCAGCCAGCTGGGAGGCACAGCCCCCAAGAGTCGCAGCGGAGACGCAGGGCGCAGGGCGGCAGGAAAAGGATCCTCTCAGCTTCCAAGTGACAGAGGTAGAACA
>NW_022196906.1:81492867-81518825 GCF_008632895.1 Mastomys coucha | reverse complement strand
TGGGAGGCAACAGGGGTTTGTTTTGGTTGTTTTTGTTTGTTTCTTTGTTTTTTGGAGGGGAAACTGGAGAAATTTACATGTAAATAAAGAAAAGAAAAAAAACAAAAAAAACCCAATCAGCCTTTCTGGCTGTGTTCCATTTTTGAAAACTTTATTTGATTGTTTCAGGCAGTCCTAACTCAGCTTCTCAGGGGTTCAAGATTGTCTCATTTCATAACAAAGAAATTAATCACACTTGAGGTTCCTATTAAATTACACAAAGATCTTATTTTGCCCTCTTTTGGGACAACAAAACTCACTTCTGCTACCACAGCTAAGGAATTTCTTGTCTTTGCCTAGAAGTTGTCTCCCTTAAATAAATGCTGAGAACATAGCCATTTGAATGAAGAAAGGCAGTTACTGGCTTTCTCCTTCTGCAAGGGGCAACCTTTGACTATGGAGCCAAGCATTTAGCTTAAAGAGAGCAAGATTCACAATTAGATGACTGGTGAGAAGATGCACACACACAGCAATGAAGGAAATGTGGTAATCACAAGTTTACATGAGTGATGGCAGACTTTCATTAACTTTTCTGGGGTTTGTTTGTTTGTTTGTTTTTGGTTTTTGGTTTTTCTAGACAGGGTTTCTCTGTGTAGCCCTGGTTGTCCTGGAACTCAACTCTGTAGACCAGGCTGGCCTTGAACTCAGAAATCCACCTGCCTCTGCCTCCTAAATGCTGGGATTAAACCCAGAATGAAGATAGTAAATGCCCCCATCTTCAGGGTAACTGTGAAGATTCAATGGACACAGGAAAGGGGCTCAAGATACACATGGCTATATCATCAGTGTGTCCATCTTAGTACTATATATGATTAAAGCTGGGAACAGACACTTCTGAAGAACAAATGAAAACCTCAATCCCTTTTCTGATCTAAGGGCAAAACCACATATCTAAGTGAAGAAAAATGGAAACATTCAGTGAAAGTCTTAAAGTCATATAAAATAAAACTCGAAAAAGAAATCGAGTAGTCCAAGAAGACAGAACTCTCAAAAGAAAATATCAGGATGTGGTTACAGAATAAGGAACTACGAAAATAACATAAGGTAACAGCACTCACCTTGCAATGAACACACTACACAATTTTTATTGAATTTTGGTAACTATATATCTGCATTTCCACCTGCTGCTGACAGTAACCATATTCAACAAATAGTCAAGAGCATGGTACCAGATTTAGAATCAACCAGAGGTGTCTACAGATGAGGCAGTGCTGGAACAACTGGCTATCGTATACACAGAGGAGTGCGACTTGGCAGAGAGGTGGCACTAAATCTGATGGCAGGTTTGCAGACTCCAGTCTTCCCTAGCCACCGCCACTGCTCAGCCTTCTTCTTCAGACCGTAAAGAACAAAAGACTGGAGAGGACAGCTAGAGACAGAAAAGCCACCGCGCAGGAAGCAGGGTGCCAAGCAGACTTACCGAGGCCAAACTTCAGCAGCTCGAACAGACTTAGGGCGTTTGAGTCAGTAGCCGAACGAACAACGAACGGCGTCGCCACTTACCTTGCTTCGCCCCTGGGAGGCGACGCGCTGTTGGGAGCCGGGGGCCGGAAAAGCTTGGGAAGGGACGTTCAGCATCCTGGGCCCCCGGCTCGGGCCGCATCCGGGCTCCGCCACCGGAGAGGCTCCCCTGGCGGGACCCCAGCGGCCACCACCGTCCGCGCCGGCTCCTTGGCCAGGCCGAGGCCAAGCCCCCGACCCACTTCCGGGGTCGCCAGGGGTCAGGCGCGTCGTGACGTAACCACGCTCACGGGAGGCGGGGCGGGGGCGGAGTCAGAGGAAAGGCACTCGCTCTGAGAGCTGAGTCGCCCGGCTTGGGAGGGGTGGCTCTTGCCGGGGCTGGGGGCAGGCCAGCGCATGCTCAGTTACTCTTTGGTCCTAAACTTCAGCACCACAAGGAAATGACAGCTTTCTGCTGAAAGATCAGAGAGTGAAGCTGTTCCTCAGCCCTGGTGCTGACAGGGGCCGAGGATCATTTCTGGTAGAACAAGAACACCGGTCTCTTGATAAACAACACCATCGGACAGCTTAAAATATGGAAGAAAATAACACTATCAAAACGTTCAGACTGCTGAATAGTTCTCTCCTGTAAAACACTAAGCTCTAGGAAAGAGGACTTCCACAAGTTCATGAGCTAAAAAGCCAAACTCAAACAGCCTCTGCTGTGGGTTAAGAAGAAAACTTCACCTTTGGGGAACCGGTCTGGAAAACGAGTAAAAAACATTTCCAGTCTTCTGCTCTATCTACACACTCGCACATTCTTCTTCCTCCCATAACGTTTTACTTTCCCTGAAATCTTCAAGTTGCTCACTCCAAAATAGAGTGATTTGGTTTTGGTGTCATCCTTGTACTTAATGGTTTATGCACGTTACGTTCACTTTATTAAAAGAACACTTTGTCTGTCTGCATAGGCTTGCGTTTCTGTAAGAAATAAATGTCTATATCTAAGACATCTACTTCATATATAGCACCTTATACTATCCTGATTTGTTAATAAGAGAAGCGCCTAATGTTGTGGGCCCATGTTTGGGATTCACTGGGCTCTCTTTTGTATGTCTCTAGAAGAATACACAGATCCACAGGGTAGAATCCAATAGAAAGAGAACATTTTCCCAAAGAGTAGTTCTAAATAGCCCTATGCATTCTCTGTGGGGTACTAATTTTTTTTTTCTGACTCTGGACACATCGTTTATTTCAGTTATGAAGTTTCCAGAGTTCCTGGGGGTCAAAGTTGTGATAATGTGGCTTAATATTATAAGAGAAAGTCTGTCAATATGTTTAGTCATTCAAGTACGAGGCATTTCTTAGCTAGCTAATTACCTCTCATCTCCACCTCTACCCATTTGTATTCTGGAATAATGCAGGAAAATATTTTTGGTATATTGTCAGACAAGCATCGAACTTGCAGTCCTTCTGCCTCATCCTCACATGTAGCTCAGATTGTAGGCTCATCTCAGAGTATAGGCTCATCTCAGAGTATAGGCTCATAAAGATGCTTGTTTGCAAATGAACTGCTGACAAGGTGATTATATAAAAGTTAAAAGGACTTCATGATCATAAATTTACTGCATCCTCCTAACCATGCAAATTGTCCATCTCACTAAAGGATGGAGTAAGTTTTCTTCTGTGATGGCTATGTAAGAAAAACCAGTCACTGAGAATTTATTTTACTCCCCATAAGAAAATGGTTATATGAAAATATTGTGAGCAGGAAACTAAAACAAAAGGAAAATGGATAAAGTTGAATTTTATGTCTTCCAAATCTTAGCTTTATCCAGGACAGAGAGAGAGAGAAAGAGAGAGAATACTTCATGTTCTCAGTGTTCTTAGACTCCATACAAATAATTCAAATTTAAACCTTTTTTTAAATTATAGGAATCCCTCAACATATACAGAAAGTACTGACAACAGGAAAGTATCAGAGTGAGAGCCACGGTACTCAATACTTAATTACAGTCCTTAAGATGTAAGAGACCCAAGATTGTTTTTCTTCCTCAACAATAATTACTTAAAACATTTTCACTGTGAGCTAGCAAACAAATACTAATATATGTGAGGATAGTAGCAGCACTCAGGTTTCTTCACTAACTGCCAAGATTATATCCTGTAACTAAACATCCAATTGAGATCAACAGAAAACGCCAGACAGCACAAGAGCCAGTCTTTAAAAATAAGAATAGATCCTTGAAAATCTATAACTAAAGACAAATTTGCAATTTAATAAAGAAACCAAAAGAATCCTTTGTGAACCACAAATACTTATAACACAATCAGGACATTTGTACATGATGTCTATCTTAAAATACCAACATTTAATTCTAGTGTAGGGACATAGAGAAGCCCAAATGTTATAGTTGTTACAAAATATTTTATTAATAATGTATATACAAATAAATTAGTTTTAAAAGTTTATGGTACATTTATATACAAAATTCTACACAGCTCAATTGTCAACAGAAGTAGTTAATTAGATTGATTTTCACAGGCCAGTCCCTCCATTTCATCTTCACTATCAGAATCTTCATAAAATGAAATTGTAGCTTGAATTGGGAAATTTTTCAGAAGAGTTTCTGCTTCTTGATATAAGTAGTCGTAACACTTGGACTTGGGCCAGAATAGTCTGAAAGAAGCAGATGACATCCCATCCATATGTTTTCACACTTGGGATCCTAATTGTCACCAAACCATTGATTTCCACAAGCTCTCTTTGCTTAATAATTAGTTCACACATTTTAGAGACAGAGTTTAAAGCTGCTGCTATTACAGCTTTCACAGAGTCTACTTGCCACTGTACAAATAAATGGTCGACTTTTCAACATCTTTATCCAAGATAAAAATTAGATTTAGAAATTGATTCACACTCTCTAAGCAGAAGATCGATGTTTATCTTTATCTTATTTCATGCCTATGGACATATTTAGTCTTAGGAAATGCAGGTTAGACTTATGCTCTCTACATTTCTTTAGAAGGCAAATAAATCCCACCATTCCATCACACACATGGATGACAGCCAACTATACAAAGAGGACAGAATGCCTGTACTCTGAACAGGCTTCAAGCACCCACTGTCCAGCAGAAAATCTTTAGATATAGCCATTAGTTATAGCTACAGCCGATAAGCTTGATCAGATGTATACAAGAGTAGCAGTCTTGAAGTCTATGCCTTCACAACTTGCTAGGTGGGGAGGCTGCACCACCTTTATTTCCAGTGCCTCTCCTCTCCCATCCAACCAATCTGGGAACACTCTATCAGTGATTGAGAATGATACAGGTTTTAAAATTAATTTGCCTGTAAGCACCATGATTCCTCTGGCCTGGTGGCCTTCTTTCAGTTCTCATACAAAGAAAAGAAATCGATATGGCTGAGCTGACAACTGTCCTGAAGTCACTTTAGTGTAGGGCAAAGAACTTTGTCTACATATAACTGAGTGACTCCAGCCAAGGAAAGATTATATTGTGTTCAGTGTACTCAATTTTAAAAGTGTGTTCAGAAAGTTATGCAACAGAGTTTACATATATTTCTAGTAAAACACATTAAAAGCATATAACCTGGATACTTAATCAAGAAGCTATCAGTTATGCATGCAATAGATGTGGTAGTGAGCTCTTGTACCAACATGACCTACCAATCAAACGGAATAAATCATGAATCCTACCCTCAAAGAGGTAACCACTGAGCAAAAAGCATAAGACACACAAGTCAAGATAGAAATTAATAAAAAAAAATTAACTAAGAAAACCACAATTAAATTATTCAGCAGAGAAAGGAATTGTTTGCAAAATTACCAAAGTATTTTCTAATATGTACTTTGAATTGCCAATCCTCCAAAATGTTGTTGGGTTGGTATCATAGCGAATATTCAAAATGACTCGCTGTGGACAGTTCCTCTCTGAGTTCCCCTGTTATGACCCTTTCGTCTACTCTGAGGCTTTCCCTCACTCCATTACCAGGTGGAGGCTTGCCCTTCCTCTAGGCCTTCCCTGAGAACTCTCATCTCTTCTGTCTGCACTTACTCAGGACGACCTCATCCACTGCCATGAGTTCCCCAGCCTTTCACCAGTGCTTGCAGTGAATGCTAGCAGCCTGTCTCATGGCTTATGTACAACCTTCTCCCTAATTACTCTGCTTGGATGCCCTAAAGCATACACAATGCAATGAATAACAATTCAGATCCATTTCCTCATTTCCCACATCTGCATCCTCACAAAGCAGCACTCACCTGGTCAGCAGCTACAAATTTGGGAGGCAATCTGGCTTTTTAGCTGTTCTTCACCCACCTTGTCAGTCCATTTTAAAGCCCTGCTTTGTCTCCTAAGTACTTCCTATGTCCACTAAGTCCCGCCTCCTTTTCTAATGTCCTTGAAATGCTCTCCTTCATATCTTACTTGTAACTACTTCCAATTTTGCTTTGTGTCTTTATTCTAGGCCCTTAGTGATTTTCTGAAACACTGGTCTGATCATACCATCCTTCTGGCTAAAATCTATAACCATCAACACATTCTAAAGAGTAAAGCCCATGGGCTTCTGGACAAAACTCTGTATGGAGGTGTATAAGCTCTGGCCTTTTACTATCTTGTAGCCACCATTGCAGCTACACACATCCAAATTCCCGGTCCCTGGAGCTCTAGCAGGAATCATGGTGCCCCAAGACCTGATATCTCTTTTCCGATATCTCTTATCCGATGTCCTTTCTTTCTTTCTTTCTTTCTTTCTTTCTTTCTTTCTTTCTTTTTTTAACACTTAGACATTCCTTCTTCTTCTTTTATTTTTAAGATTTATTTATTTATTTATTTATTTATTTATTTATTTATAGGTACACTGTAGCTGTCTTCAGACACACCAGAAGAGGGCATCAGATCTCATCACAGATGGTTGTGAGCCACCGTGTGGTTGCTGGGATTTGAACTAAGGACATGGAAGAGCAGTCAGTGCTCTTAACTGCTGAGCCATCTCTCCAGCCCCCAATGTCATTTCTTTATATATATATATATATATATATATATATATATATATATATATATATATATGTGTGTATATATATATATACACATATATGTGTATATATATATATCCACTCATCTGACTCTTGGAAACTCATCAATAGTAACGACAACTAACTTGTAACACACCCTTTGTGAGCTTTCCCAAGCCCTTCAAAAGTAACATATTTCATTCCCTGACCTCACTTCAAAATTAATCAAAGTAAGGCTGGAGAGAGATGGCTTAGTGGTTAAGTCCCTGGCTGTTCTACCAGGGACCTGGGTTCTGGACCCAGCATCCACATAACAGTTTATAACCATTAGCAACTCCAGTTCTAGGGGATCCTACTCCCTCTTCTGGCCTCTGTGGACACAAGGCATGCACATGGTGCAAATACATATGTACGCAGGAAAAATACTCAGACACATAAAAATAAAACGTGACCACAGTCAACTCAACTTCACTTATCATTTGCTTTCCCTGTGTCCTTCAAATACTTTTAGCATATGTAGGTAACCAACATGTATCGACTATTGTACACCTTGTACACTGCTTAAAAGCACGTAAACATAGGCCAGGCTTTCTTTCACACAAGCACACTGGCCTTCTTTTAACAGTCCTGAGAACACCACACAATCATAAACATTTTGTCTCAAATTAGAGCTACAAAGAATCTTACAGAAAGGCTGGCTTCCTGCAGCAAAAGAAGTAAAAGGAACTAAAACCAGTGAAAACAAACAAAAACAGTGAACAGCTGGATCAGCCTTGGGTATTCTAACTGTCAAGCTTGTTCTGCTACAAACCTGTTACTGCCCATCCCATTCCTCCTTCTGGTTTGCAAGAAAGTAACACATGCACTCTGCATGCTGAAAAGCCAGTTTTACATTGCCCTTTTAGGATTAAAAATAATAAAATAAAAATCCCAAACAACTTTTCTTCAGGCATAGGATGTCTCCCATCTTATAAGGCAGAGCCTCCTTCAGGGCACGTAAATACCTTGCCAGCAAGCTACATCCCAAGCCCCCACGCCTCGCCTCTCGTTTCTAATCAGTCTGCCTTCTCTCTTTTTAGCCAATTCTGTTAGCATTTACTATCTACCAACTGACAGTTCTTTTATGTGCTAAGTCCTGTATTTTCCCATTCTGTGAGTAAGAGAATCCTCAGAGTGGGAACACAGAGTAACTAAGGGCAGATTTTTCCCAGAGAAACTGGGATGCCAGCTATTAAACCAAGCTGCATGATCATGCCTCATCTCTTGTTCTTGCCTGTCACTCACCTGACAGGGTGTTGGTATTGCAAAAGCTTCCCGGAAGTTTCAGTCATTCCTGGGCCACTGGGCAACTAGGAAGGAAAGGAGTAATCACAGTCACCACGCATCTCCTTGTCGAAATTGGGAAGGTGTGTGACCCAGCGCCTGTGGTTCAGGTAGGGACTGTGACCCTGAGCCTCTCTGCAACCCAGCTCTTTAGCCGCAAGCGGCTTCATCACCTCAACGGATGTCCCAGCCCACGTCCATATCCACAGGGTCTGGGGCAGGCACACTGTTAAGTACTGAGCAGATTGGGAGCGCAAGCCACTCGAGCCCTTACTCCCCAGGCCTGGATTGGGGGTCGGGAGCGGGGATGCTCTGCGCCCTGAACCTCAGCAGGCCACACTGTCACTCACCGCCTCTGCAGCCTGGGGCTCCGTCCGCTGCTCTTTCTCGCCAGGAGTTCGAACCCACGGTCTCCAGAAGCCCTCGGACCTGCAGGAGGGCAAGCGCAAGCCGCGCACAAAGAACGTGAGCCGGGCCACCGGACTCAACTAGGACTTAGCAAGGGCATCGGGCATGGGCGACGGGTATAGGGCGAGGGCTGAGGTAGAGGGCGCACGGGGACGAGCTGGGGCCAGGCGGTCCTCGGGCTCCGTGGGCGGCGGGCACGGGGCGAGGATGGAGATGCGCGGGGATGGATCCGGGCTGATAGGTACCCGGGCTGCGCGGGCGGCGGGCAGCGGCTGCGCGAGGGCGGACGTGCTGGGCTGTGCGCGCTCTCGGCGGCGGCGCTCTCCGTGGTATCCATGGCAGGACGACCGCTTCGGTGTCGCAGCCCGGCTTTATCTAGCCCTGGCAGACCTTCGCACCCCGGCTGCCCTCGCTGCTCCGCATAAACAAAACGGCAGCGCGTGAAGTCGCCGCGGGCCGCGCGCCGGTGTGAACGCGTGCAACATCCCAAATGGCCCGGGAACGGGTTGCTGGAGTGAGTGTTAATAGCCCCCTGACACACGGCCTGGGAGAAAAACAGCATGCGCCCAAGCAGCCAATTTCCATGCCAAGAGGTTAGGAGGGGATGGAATTAAGCGATTCTACACGTTTTTGTGTATTTCTGCAAAAATACCCAGGCCTGGTAATTGCCTGACACTTGGCTTGGCTTTTTGGCCTTCAGCAAATGCAGCTGGCTTTGCAGCAACCTGTGCTTTACAAACTGGATATGGAATAAGAAGGAAAAAGAATAGCCTTAATTCCTTCCCCACCCTACCCCAACATCAAGCAAAGACATAAACGAAGCGTCTGTGTGTGGAAATATGGATCAATAATAAATGTATGCTTTTTAACTTATTGATAAGTTCTGTTCACAATCTGCCTCTTATTTGAAGGGGATAGAAAATCTTGGGCAAGAAGACATGGATTATGAAAACCTGATTGTTACAGACAAGAGGGGCTGAGACAGTTGTCATGTCTTCTCAGTGCCTTCCCACAGCCTGGTGACTTTCTCTCAAACTCTTTTGTCAGTATCTCTCTCCAGTAAGCCTTGGGTATATCATCTCTACAACTCTGCCATCCACTTGATATTTTATCAATAGATCAGAAACAATATTTTGTGGTTGGGGAAAATGAGGAAGATAATGAATCTTGGAAGGTTATGATATGAGATAAATTATTTATTCTTTCTGTACTAATTTCTTCTCTTGGGAGTTACCCCTTGCTTATCTGTAGAGGCTCATTAAACCTGGCACCCCCCCCCCCCATGTTCTGTTTCAAAGCAAATACGATCTGTAAATATTATTTCTTTCAAAGACATTTTAAATAATGAGTTTCCTCAAACACTGCAGTTTGAAAATCTTGAACATCAGCCTTAGTACCTCTTCTATTCATTCTGTTACTTCCTAAGAAAAGAGTTCACTTAATTATTACCTAGGGGACTGCAATGATGTGACTATCAGAAGGATGGGATGTGATTTTCTTCAGATAATGAAATCAGTGAAGATAGATGTCTATTGCTATTCTCAATGGCTCAGAGCAACAATGCTTATTAAATGCTTGTTGTATGTCTGGTACACAGTAAGTCCGTCCTTGACAGATGATAAAAATGATTTTAAGAACATCATGGCCAGCTGGCAAGCTGGCTCAGAGAGTTAAGATGCCTGCTGCCAGGTCTGACAACCTGAGTTCAATTCCCAGAGCCTGCATGGTAGAAGGAAAAAACTGACTCCCACAGGTTGTCTTCTGACCATACACAACAGTGGTGTGAGAACCCACCATATCCATACCCAAGCGTGCACACACACACACACACACACACACACACACCACCACCACCACCACCACCAACTACTACTACTACGACTACTAGATAAGTATAATAAAAATATTACAGCCTTTTACAGATGTGACCTATTTGATGAAGAGATCTTTTCTAGTTGCATAAATATCTTTAATGCATCTGCAATGTATTAAATCCTGAATTTTTACAAATGAAATAAATGTTCCCTCCTTACTCAGGAAGACTGCAATCTATGGTCACTACAGTGTCCATCAAACCAATGACTTTTTTTGTTTGTTTGTTTTGGTTTTTTTTTGTTTTTTTTTTTTTTTAAAGAACATATTAGATTGCTAAAGAACATTTTACATTTACAAATGACAGCAGAGAGGATTTGGTGTGTCTTTTAGGTACAATGAGAAAAGCCCACTTAGAGTAAATGAAACCTACACAGGGATTTCTAGAAGGATCCGTTAAAGAATGTTATAGTTTCTGTGTGGAAACTGGCTAAGAGGAGAAGGGATGAGGTTATTGCTGACCCCGTGATGTGGCGAAAGAGGCAGGGCAGACTCGGGCTGCTTGGAATATGCTGTGCTCAGACATTTTGACCTTGTTCTGTAAGTATTGGCAGAAGACTGACTGTAGGGAGGAGAGGGGATGACTACAGTTTGTATCTTATTTTTTTTTTAAGTCTTTTTGACACAACTGTGGAAGACTAGAGTCATTGAAAGCTGGTGACAAGAACAGGGAACCTCCTAAAAGGCTGGATGATGGTCTATATAGGCCATGGCAAGCCATATATAAATCACAAAGGGCATATTTGAAGGATAATTAGGAAATAGTATCCACAGAACAGTCTGGGTCATGAAGACAAAGTGTTCACAAAAGTGGTGCTGACATGTGTTCTGAGATATGGAACATATTTAGCAGAGGTGGGTGGTACTAGGTCAGGCAAGGTCAAGGTCACAGCAGACCCAGAGCACAAGAGATACTCCCATAGTTCAGTTTTTCAAATGGCCCAGAGAGGAGAAAGAAAATGATGAATTTTATATTGGTTTGTCAATCAATCAGGATAGACTGGGCAATATTGGCAGAAAGAAATACTTCCAAAATTTCACAGAATTAACATAGCAGAAGTGATTTTCCCAGTCACCCCATATATATCCTGTTTTGTCTAGTGGAAGGATGGCTTTTAAGCTTGGCTCTTGAAGGAAAACTGATGAAGTTTGCTATCTCTGGACTATTGCTAGTTATTACAACAGGGAGGAAGACACAGGTAAAATTGCATGTCTAAAGTGATGCACGTCAGCTCCAAAACATTTCTTTGGCCCAAACTAGGGAGATGACATATTCATTTCAAAGGAGAAGGAAAAGACATTTCCATTGTGTTCCCCCAAAGAGGAGGAACAGAAACAGCATAGGAGAGTAGCATCTTTCTCTGCTGCTTCAGTTCACTGTCCTTCCTGGGGGAATGGTCACACTAAGGACAAGAACTCAGATGGATCTGGTGACTTCTGAAAAGTCTTGAGGAACATAGACAGAGATACCCAGAGAGCAACCAGAGATACGAGTGGTGCTTGGGTGCAGCAAAGAACTTAAAATGAATTTGAGCATCAGCCCACCAAAAAAAAGTGATCAACAATAGGAACTAATTAGTTTCCTAAGGAAATGCTGTGGCTTGTGAGAGCAAACCAAGGTCAGAGCTGTGCAGGCTGACATTTGTTAGATGAGTCAGAATACAAAAAAAAAAAAAAATCACTGAAGAGGACCTGTGGCAGATAAAAGTGATCAGGTTCAAGTGTTGTGGGAAGATGAGGTAAGGACTTCTCCCAGCCAGGGAGAAGAAAGCCAAACACAATAATGGCAGATATTCATCAGATTCAGCAACCAAAGAGTTCTACATGACTTTAGAAATCATCATTTGGACGCATTTGGACATATATGCAAGTTGGTTTATAGACTCAAGCTAAATAAGAGAATGTTGAGGATACTCTCTTGAAAAGAAAGAATGAAAGGGGAACGTGGATCAGGAAGGGAGGGTCTTCTTGGGAGGCAGGACTGCATGATGGTGATGGTCCCCAAGGAGGAAGGCTGAAATGAGCTCAGCAACTCTGGGGGAAGGTCCTCATGAATTGGGAAATTACTGCTGATTGCAATCAAATACCCGAGATGTTGACAGTCCAAGGGACTCGACCTGACATGGAGAAAGAGGGGCATCGTGTGGCAATGACATACATAAATCTGAGAGAACACAGCATTCCCAGAAGGAAAGGCAAGAGCCAGGTAAGAAGAATATTGCAAGAATAATGTTTGGTCGAGTTTATTTTAAACTGAGAGGTGAAAATAGAGATTACTAGGACAACAAAAGTCGCAAACCTTCTATTTCTACACTGATTTCATTAAATCAGCTATTTGTATGGGGCTTAAAGCTGAGTCCCTTATGGCACCGGGGACAAAGCACCATCGTTCTTATTTATGAATTTTTTTCTGCACAGCTTGTCATTTTTATCAAAGATAGGCTCACACAGATAAATCAGGTAAATCATGAAAGGGAGCATTACTTTTAAGATGTTTCAGAAGACAAGAACACTTTTCAGGAACATCATATTTACTACTTTAGAACAGGCACACATACTTCTTAAGCCTGACTCAAAGTCTTATAAAATAGCCAGACAGATTTCTGCCAAGATGGCATAGGGAGAGGCTGAGTTCAATGACTCCCATCCCTGAGACTCACATGTTGGAAGTTGTGAAGCCACTTGTGCAAGCAAGTTGTCCTCTGACCTTCACAATGTGCACCGTGGCACATGGATGCATGAAAAATGCACACACACAATTAAAATGCAATAAAATTTCAAATAAATTAGAAAGAACTGTAGTATAGTCTGTGGTCTAACATCACATGTTACAGTTAGGTTTTAGAATGTCATGTCAATCCCTAGCAGGGCATTTGTAGTGCATGCTTTCCATTATTTTTTTTAACGTACTCTTCAAAACATACTCATAATCTAGAGACCAACTTCCATAATCTGGTAGGACTGAAATGTTCAAATCTTCATTTATTCAAGCATTTATTGGACATCCAATAGGCATCAGATGCAATTCCGACAACTTGAGCTCCATTCATGAAAAAAAGGTCACCGCTGTCACACTTCAGGAAACAATATTCTTGTATACATCCAAGCTATCAAGCTTTATATTCTACTAGAGAAAAATTATAAATTTACCTCATGTATGTGTGCCAAACATGCTTTCTTGTTTCTCTATTATTGCAAGGCTCACATGAGAGAGAAAGGGAGTGTGTTCCAGAGGCAAAGTGCTAGGTGACAGTCCCCAAGGAGGAAGCCAGGGAGAAAGCAAGGCCACACTTTAAATGGACTAAGCATCAATAATGTCCGGAAAATACAAACAAAAAGATAAAAACGGAATCTGAACTAATCGCCATTTTGATTGCGGCCTGCTGTGGCACGATGCTCCTCCAGGGACAAGATGAACTCATAGGATATGACTTATTCCACACTTAGAAATGGAGCTGAAAAGGGACACGTGAAGGACTGGGGCACTGCCATGCCTCACTGCTGCTTGCCACCATGCGCCTCCAGACAATGCCGCCTTCACTTGTGATCAGAGGCCAGTTCATACTCATCCCTTCAGTGATTTTATGAAGACTTTACAGTTAAGCAAGAATGTACACCTGTCGAAAACAACTAGACTTTTTGTTTGAACACTGCACATATAAAATGTGTTTCTCTCCAGGTTAATTACTCATTTCTATCTGAACACTAATTGAGTAAAATTTATTAACGTTTTTGGTATTCTGTTTTAATTACATAATTATGTTTCCCCCCCAAAAAAAAACTTATGAGAAATCGAATTCAAACCCCTAAACCTAATGTTTATGGGGGAGGATTGGGATGTTGTAAAACTGAATCATGGTGAGGGGTGCACAGTCCTGTGAATTAATTCAATGTTGTTAACTTGTATCATTATATAATTTAGTTATATGAAAAATGATAAACCTTAAAGGATAGATTCTTCCTTGGCTGTTCTCAGGTTGGGCCTGATGAACTAAACAATTAAATCTATTTTAAATATTGCAGATTTGCAAGTTTAAAAAAACAAAACCAACATGTGTCTTGGGAGCTGGAGAGTTATCCAAGTGGTTAGAGCACTTGCTGCTCTTCCAGAGGAACTGAATAACCAGCTCCCAGCACCCATGACTGGTTGCTCACAATCACCTATAACTCCAGCTCCAAGGGAGTTAGGTCCCTATCTAGCCTCTCCCAACACCTGAGCATACACATGAATAAAAGCTAAAATAACCCTCCCCCTTTTTTGTAAGATCGGAGTTTAGCATCTTTGGTAGAGAATGTGGCTATAACACCTGTGATGACGTCAGGATTTGTTTCAGAGTATAGCCTGTGTCTGGGCTGCTCTCCAGGCAGTTCTAGGTGCCTTCACTGTAGCAACTGTCTGGGCTCTCCATGCCTTGCCTGATTTGTCACAGTAATCAGAGCAAGTCCTTCCTGTCGGGGGTATTGGGTCTGCAGCAAAGAACTTGGTCTCCCATCTGAGCAGCTCATTATTCACTGCCAAGTCTTGTCAATCAAGTCTCCGATATTGCTGACTTGCCAGCCCGGGACCTCACACCAAGGCTACCCTCATGAAAGAAGTATTTATATCGGTCTGGAGCTTGCTCAAGGGGGGGGGGGTTAAACACATGAAAATGTTTGAAACTCACTTGTTCAACCAAAATGTTCCCTTTTCTTTCCGTTTTATAAATGAGATGGAATTTTTGTGGCCAGTGTTTGATGGCAATAAGATTTCATTTGAGGTAATTGACGTAATGAAGATCCTTTTTTCAGTTGGAGGACCATATTCTTCGCCGAAGGTGGCATTCACAAGCCATTTAGACACTGAAGAATGTTCCCAGGTTTAAGATGAAGATAACGGTTGTGACAAAAACTGACTTAGAACTGAGCAGAGTTGGTGTGTGTTGTTTTAAAGCAAGAAGGTGCTCACAGATGGCTCAGGGAGAGATTTAGCAAGTCTGTGCTAATCACACTCATGCATGGGAATACCTCCACCAGAAGCAGCCATGGTTCCCGAGGCTCTTTTTTTGAGGGTGGAAGTGGGAGTTCTTATTCAGTTAATAACTACAAGAAGGAGTAATATTTGAAGACATGGAATATCTAATGCTTCATACTACAGTTACCATTAAGTGTATATTATTCAGATTTCTAAGATGAAGAGACTATCCATGAGCAGTGGTTACAATCCAAAGTTTATGAAGATAAAAACAACTTTTAGAAGTTCCGTTTTGAACATAAAAATAAGTGTGGGTTCTTGAAGGCTTTACTTTGAGATAGTTTTCAACTTCTGTAGTCTAATTAGTCTCAGATTAATTTTCCATGCATGATAAATTACTTATAATAAAACAGTATCTTTAAAAAAATCTACCCAGACATTAAAAGAAACTTGTCTTTCCTAGTATGAAACTATATTTTATCAATTTTGATACATCTGATATTTTCTTTTAAATGTTTACTAATGGTACAAATTTAAAACCCAATGCAACTAAGTATCATTAATCAAAATAACATACATACCAGGACATCTTTATTTTAAAGTTTGCATTCAGCACACAACATACAACATTTCAATGAGAGACGATTCAGAAAAGTAGATCCAATTACCAGATACTTATTGACCAGCCATAATGAGAGTGGCACCAAGTGTGTGAGGAATGTATAGCTCGGGAGAAAACCAACATGTCATCTGGTCCTTACATCCCTCTAGTCCAGTGGTTCTCAACATTCCTGATGCTGCGACCCTTTAATACAGTTCCTCATGCCATGGTGACCCTGAACCATAAAACTATTTCACCACCATTTCATAACTGTAATTTTGATGCTGTTGTGAATTGTAATGTAAAGATCTGATACTCAGGATATCTGATATATGACCCCCAAAGGGGTCACAACCCACAGGTCGAAAATCGCTGCTCTAGTGTGAAGATGGGAAGTACACACATGCACACCAGCTATTACAGATCCATAGGAGTTCTACGGACAGAATCAGACAAGATTTGGTAGGAAGTGACCAGAAGGTGCTACCTCATTCTATACAGGGTAGCCGGGGAAGATTCCCAAGGAGATTTAAGCTGAGACCTGAAGGAAACTGACCAAGGATCGTTTCCTAGATGATCTATGCATTATTGCAAAAAAGCATCAGAGAAAATATGTTCCTTTTCTAGTTGGCTCATATTAGTAGATGAGACAGATGGTGTGTGGGTTGTTGCAGGAAAAAAAAAAACCAAAGCTGTATTGAATAATATATTTCTGTGTTTGTTTCTGACTTTTATTAGTGACCCAAACTAGAGAATTGTTTGGGTTATAGAATAAAATGTATAGTCCTTAGATGAGTAAAACTCCCAGTTTTTAGCTGAGAGCAGTATGTTTAAAGGAAAGGGGATGTGTCAGCTGTGACAACTGCAGGATGATTTAAGTAAGTAAACAAAAGTGTGGCTGGCGGTGTGAGGCTGAGTGGAACCACGCTTTATTGTTGAATAATATATGTTAGGAGTTGATGGCGATGAGCTATGAGCATTTAAGGAAACATGACTGCACACTGTGATACTCTGAGGCACGTGTTGGGTTCTCAGTGACTTCTGAGCCACAGTCAGCTTTCATCATGCTAACACAGTGAATTTTGCCCAGTGTTTCCTGGTAGTGTTAGTCACCGCAATGAGGTATCTCATCTGTGGCAACAGTAGAATAAGATCTTATTATTCAGCTATCCAGTCACTGTCCCCCACCCTCACTCTTCCTGAACAAACCCCAATTCTGTATGAATATCAAGGAATCACATGGCTTTGGGAAGGCTGCTACAGAAAGGGAGGTACATTTGGGTTGCTTTTGATACCAGGAGTGGGGCTCGAGCAAGAAACCAGCTTCCTGGGCTGGCATGCTGTAAATGATAGATGAGGAGGAAGTAAAAGTCTCTAGACTGTGTTGACACCATTGAGCTATGGAATCGCCATATCTGGTACCTGTAGATGAGAATACGAATTTGCTTATTTCAATTTTTCAAGTTTAATGAATTTTCTATTTGTTGCTTTATATATCCCAATCATCGGTTAGTTTTAGCCAAATATTATTCAGAAGAGTAACTGAACATACTTCTTATAATAGAAAAATGCAATTGATTTGGTATTGCAACACAGATGGTCAAACTGTCTTCCCTCCAATGGGTGTGTCTACACAATGATCCAGTCTTTATAAACACAAGCTTTTTTTTTTTTCATTTATCTTTGTAAGCTCCACAGAAATAATGTCATCTACTATTTTCTCTTTTGGTAGATTAAGCTGGAATTGACCAAAGAAGTTATTACCTGAGAAATCGGTTCCCAGACCTTTTAAATTCTTTTAAAAATATTGAGAATAATTATTCCAAACCTTAAAAAAAATATACTGAGGATGCCAAAACTCCAAGAATTGATGTAGATTATGTGAAAAGTTTAAATTATATTTACTTTCTAATGTCTGTAAAAAATAAGATTTGTTATAGATTGACATAAAATGTTTTACATATTACAAAAATATTTTAGAACTAATTTCTATTGCAATCTCTTTAACTTTTGGATTAAAAAAGATGCCTGGGGACTGGAGAGATGGCTCAGTGGTTAAGAGCAATGACTGTTCTTCCGAAGGTCCTGAGTTCAAATCCCAGCAACCGCATGGTGGTTCAAAACCATCCGTATCCAAATCTGATGCCCTCTTCTGGAGTGTCTGAAGACAGCTACAATGTACTTGCATACAATAAATAAATAAGTCTTTATTTGAACAAAAAATGCCTGGTTTCTCCTGTCTTCTCTGTATTTGGCCTGTTACAATATGTCATCCTGCTTGAAGGATGCTTGAACCGAAAAATCGGTTCTCAAATGTGTATGACTGAGAAAGGAAGGTTTTCAGGGCCTCTTAACAGTATTCTGGAGAATTCCCAAGAGTCCTGCCTACTTCTCCCACAGATCTAAGATAATACATCAGACTACACCAATGAGACTTGGAAGCATCAAAGGTGACTTGACTTGATCATCAGAAAGTCACCAGCAAATGTAGCTGAACAGGGTCCCTTGGTCCAATCTGCTGTCACCTCAAGGAAACGTCCCTTCCTAGAACCGTAACACGACATAGCTGGCTAGTTCTACTAAGCAAGAAATCTGTTAGCTTTAAAAACAACTGAGAGCAAACTCAGAAGGCTGCTGTGGGAAGTCATGAGCTCACCATCATTATAAAGCATTACTGTGCCTGGAGGTCAGAGGAGTTCCCCGTGTTATGACATCTTCACTCTGTGTGTGTTTTACTTCCTGACCTCTTGGGTTAGGCATGTGGCTGTCTAATTTGAGCTAACAAAATATAAGCAGAAGTGGGATGTCTCACTCCTGGCTAGAAGTGCTAAGAAGCCATGGGCACAGGGCCAGAGAGATAGTAAGTGGGTGAGAGAGCTTGCTGGGCTAGGATGACTGGCGTTTTTCCTGAGGTGATAAAGGGTTGGACTTAATGTTTCAGTGAGCACCAAGAGACCCTGTCTCAAAAGTATAAGGTGGAGAGTGATTGAAAAGACACCTGATGTAAAATCATCATCACCCGTGTAAACCTGTAGGCAAAGCTATGTATGTATGCCTGTGAATCAGCCAGCCTAGGCAAAATGGTGAGCTTCTGGTTCAGTGAGAGGACACATGCACACACACACACACACACACACACACACACACGCACACGCACACGCATGCACGCACGCGCACACACGTACACACACCACACACACACACACACACACACACACACACGCACATGCACGCACACACGCACTCATGCATGCACTCACACACGCACACACGCGTGCACGCACACACACGCACACACACACATAAGCACATACACGCACACACGCACTCACGCACGCATGCGCGCACACACACATGCACACGCACGCGCACACACACACACTCAAGGGGGGAAGAGGAAAGACACAGAGAGAGAGAGAGAGAGAGAGAGACAGCAAGGAGAGAGAGGGAGGGAGGGAGGGAGGGAGGGAGGCATGGAGAGAGGGAGGGAGGGAGGCATGGAGGGAGGGAGGCAGGGAGAGAACAACAGTGGGCAATTTGCCATGTTTCCTCCCCTGTCTGGATAGAGGAGGAGATGGCATCAGTTTCAATAAAGATGATGTGGAACAGATGCCCCTACTAAATTGAAATAAATCTCGTAATCAATGCCAGGTCAGGTGTCTTATCATTATTCACCTTATTTTCTGAGTCAGGACACCTCGGTGAATCTGGAGCTTACCAACCTGTCTAGGCATCTACTCAGAGAGCTCCAGGGAGCATTCTATCTCTCTAGCTCTTTGCTGCAGAGCAGGCATGAGTCACCTTTTCACGTGGGCGCTCACATACGCCTGAGTGAACTCAGGCCTCATGCTTGCCCAGCAAGCATTGTATTAACTGAGCCATCTCTCTTGCCACAAATCTCTGCTTCCATAAGCCAGTTGGACTTGGGGATTTTACATCTGGGCCTAGCTCAGCCTATCCTGCTGAGTCATGCTACTTCATTACCCCTAACTTAAGTATACTGTGGAAGTAAAAGTATAGTCGGAAAGTTTACAATTTAAACAAACTGGAAGACCAGAAAAAAATCAAATGCTACATTTACTGTAATATTTTGGACAAACACAACTTTAGGTTGAATTTCCATAGGTTGCAGGTTAAACATCTTGAAGTCATTTTTTATAAAAAGAATCCTTGTTAGTTCTGAAAACAGGTTCCTCAATTGGAACTCTGTGAAGACAATGAAGTTCAGGAGGACACACTGAAGGCAGCTACCCTCTAGGAGCGAACCCACTCTTGAACTTCACAGAGATTATGATGCTAGGTGAGTCCTGATTTCTTTAATGTCACTTGTTTGGTGACAATTGAAACTTAGAGGGACTTAAGAAAAATTGTTTATTGTCCCTCATATAAATTAGTCATCATCATACATCTGCAGGGAACTGGACTCAGGAAGACAACTAGGTAGAAGCTAGATTTAATATTGTGTGTTTGTGTGTGTCTCTGTGTGTATGTGTGTGTGTGTGTGTTTGTCTGTGTGTGTGTGTGCGTGTGTGTGTGATATAGTTGGAAAGGGGGTCAGGAGGGGAGAGAGGTCTTAGGGGATGAGGAAAAAAGAGAAGACAATGGACAATATGGGGGGAGGATAGGGACCAGTCAGAGCAGGTGGAAGCACGAGACAGGTAGGAAGATGAATCAGAACACAATTAGACGCGTATATGTGAAAATGCCACAACTAAGTCCAGCTTTTCCCTGGGTTCATTCATTCTTAAACATTCCTGACACCTAGATGGATTCAACCTAAATGTTCATTTTCCCCTCAACTTCTTGGTAGGAAGTTTACAGAGTTCACACTCCTTTACTTCTAAATACTCCATTGTCTGGGCTAATCTTGTTTGTCAACTTGACTACATTTAGAATCAACTAAAACTCCAAGTGCTGGCATTTCTATGAGGGATTCTTGATCACATTATTCAAGGGGGTGGGGAACCTATCCTAAATGTAGATGGCACCTCTGGTGACAGTCCAGATAAAAGGAAGGGATTTTTTTGCCTGCTTTCCCTCACCTCACTTGCTTTGCCGCCTATGCCATGTTCCCCGAAATGATGACTCTGAGACTTCTTATGTATGAATAAATGCCTAGGCCAAAAGCCTTGGCTCTGTCCCCTCACTAGCTCACAACTTAAACAACCTGTTATTTATTCTGTTCTAAGTTCTGCCATGTAGCAGGTTACCTGGTCCTCAGTTTAAGGCGACCATCTCCTCCAGCGTAACTCGGTGAGGTTCTTTTCCTATGCTTGTCTTTATCCCATAATCCCCCATCTCTCTCTCTCTCTCTCTCTCTCTCTCTCTCTCTCTCTCTCTCTCTCTCTCTCTCTCTCTCTCTCTCTCTCTCTCTCTCTGCCAGATGTCCCACCTTCTAATCCTGCCTCATCTAATTGGCCACAGGCTTTTTTATTGACAGGTGAAGCCTCCACAGTTTGCTGCTGTGGCATTCTGTCACTGATACAGAAGCTAATGCCTCTGGTGTTCTCATGTAGACTGAAGGCCAGCATCTTTCCAGGCCTTCAATGCCAGATCTGGACTGTTGAGACATCCAGCCTTGTGTGCTGAACAATTACTGGATTCCCAACTTCTTCAGTGTAAGACAACTATAGATGGACAACAAGAACTGCATCCTATAAGCCAATTTAATAACACACACTCACACACACACGTGTACACACACACACTCATTCATTCTCTGAGCTCTGTTCTTTTAGAGAACCCTGACTAATACAATAGGCATTCTAAAATCAAGAACGATCTCTTTCATACAAAATAATGACTTATCCAATTCCCAGCCAATATTCAAATATTCACCAATGGTCACATGCTGTCTTTTATACCTCTTCTCTTTCTCTTCTGGGATCACCCTGAAACCATGAACTGGTCCAGTTGTTTTCCATTAGTGATCAGTGAGGGATCATGTGGAGATGCCCATATTTACTACTACTAGTATGGCTTCAAACTTATGTTTTCTTAGCTCCACTACTCCTCCTAGGACATTAGAAGCCACCGTGGACCTTTAGTGTTTAGGTTAAAAAACAATCTAGTGATCATACTCTGAATCACAGCTTTCTGAGTCATAGAATTCTGTTTGAGGCCATTACAGCTTGAATGTGAAATGTCCCCTGCAGGCTCATATGCTTGACTACCCAGTGCCTTTGATGGTGTTATTTTGGAAGAGTAGGACCATGGCCTAGCTAGTGGAAGGGAGTAGTTGGGAGTGGGCCTTGAAAGTGGTACAGCTCTAGTCCCAACTGAGCTCTCTGCTTCCTGTCTGCCAGGATGTGAGGGGCCGAACCAAGTTCTTCTTGCCTGGACTAGACTACTCTAGTGAAAGGGACTGTTTTTCCTGAGACCATGAGCCAAGACAAATCTTTTCCAGTGTAAGTTATTGTTGTTGTTGTTTTGGCAGACATTTTTGCTCATGATAATGAGATAAGTAATTAACATGGTCATATTAGTTGAATTGATCCCTTGAAATTCTACCTGGGAGTCTCACAGGAATAGAATTGATATGTGTATTCAGTTAACACACACACACGTATGTATATATATGTATATATGTATGTATATATACATAATTATGTATATATGTATATACATACATACATACATACATACATACATACATACATACGAGTGTATGTGTGTGTGTCTTTTAGGGCTTCATTGCAGTAAAGAGATGCCATAACCATAGCAACTCATATAAAGCACAACATTTAACTGGGGCTGACTTACAGTTCATAGGTTCAGTCTGTTATCATTAGGCAGGAAGTATGGCAGCCTCCAGGCAGGCATGGCATTGAAGAAGCTGATAGATCTACCTCTTGTTCTCAAGGCAGCTAGGAGAAGACTGACTCCCATGTGGGCTAGAAGGAGGGTCTCAAAGCCCATCCCCACAGTGACACACTTCCTTCAACAAGTCTACACCTACTCCCACAAGGCCACACTTCCTCCTAATAATGCCACTCCCTGGGCCAAGCATATTCAAACCACTATACACACACACACACACACACACACACACACACACACACACACACAGAGGGACTAAAGATTGCCTTTATGGAACAAGGCCTGGGTCTTCCAACAATGGCCATCTATGTGCTGGAGAGTCAGAAACCTCTGTGGCTGCTCAGCCCATGAAGCTGGATATGCCTTAGCACTTTAAATCTGATGCTGAAATCCTTGTTCCTAAGAATGAATGATGTTCCACACAGGGAGGCAGAAGAAGCTGGTGTCTGAGGCCAGCAGAGGATGGTGCTAACATCATCATCATCATCATCATTATCAGCAGCAGCAGCAGCAGCAGCAGCAACAGCAGAAGCAGCAGCAGAAATAAACATTCTCATTCATGAACAAGTGAAGGCAGGCAAAAGTAAGGTCCCTATCCCGTTTAGTACCTGGCCACCCATTAGAAGGTGCTGCCCATTCTCAAAAAGGATCTTCTCCCTTCAGTTCATTCTTTCTGAAAGCAGCTTGACAGGAATATCTAAGAGCTATGTCTCCTCAGTGATTCCAGCTCCTGCCAAGCTGATAATCAAGAATAACTAACCACCACAGAGAGAAACACAATACTTATGGAGAGAAGAAGAAAAAGAAGAAGGAGGAGGAGGAGGAGGATGAAGAGGAGGAGGAAGAGGAGGAGGAGGAGGAGGAAGAAGAGGAGGAAGAGAAGAAGAAGGAGGAGGAGGAGAAAGAGGAGGAGGGGGAAGAAGAGGAGGAGGAAGAGGAGGAGAAAGAGGAGGAGGAGGAGGAGGAGAAGAAGAAGAAGAAGAAGAAGAAGAAGAAGAAGAAGAAGAAGAAGAAGAAGAAGAAGAAGAAGAAGAAGAAGAAGAAGAAGTCTAGGTATTTGCACCAAGAATGTGCAAGACTTTTAAAACTTCATTTTAGCCGGGTGGTGGTGGCGCATGCCTTTAATCCCAGCACTTGGGAGGCAGAGGCAGGCGGATTTCTGAGTTCGAGGACAGCCTGGTCTATAGAGTGAGTTCCAGGACAGCCAGAGCTACACAGAGAAACCCTGTCTTGAAAAACCAAAAAACAAAAACAAAAACAAAAACAAAAAAACCCTTCATTTTATACACTGAAGCCAACACATGGGGAAGTAGCTTATCTTAGCATACAACTAATAGAGCTAAGTTTGGTCTCAAGCAACATGACTCCAGGATTATAGCCACTTTATAGTCACTGTATTATAAGTAACCAACAGCCAGTGTGGAGCCCTGAAATACTCCCTGGAAGACACAGCTTCCAGATGGCTGGTCTGCAGAGAACCAGGCTCCTTTCCTATGGTTCATGGCCATGCATTCTTCTAGGTCTCAGAGAGAAGAGTTGCTCTTGGTTCTAGAGACCTGAAATTGTATTTGTAACTGTCATCTAAGAACGATGATATTGGAGTACACGATTAGTGTGTTGTCAGGTTTCATTGCCTTGACAAACTGAGATAATAAACTGATAAGGAAGAAGGTTGCTTTGATTTATAACTCCAAAGATTTCACTCAATGTCCAGGAGGCCTGCAACTTCTGGGCATGTGACAAGAAATACATGGTGCATGGAAGCCAGGAAGCAAAGAAAGAAAAAAAAGGAGGAGGAGGAAGAGGAGGAGGAGGAGGAGGAGGAGGAGGAGAACTAAAGTCTTGACATCTTTAAGAGACCTAACTTCCTATCATTGGGTCTCATCTCTTAATGTTCTACCACATCCCTGTGCACAAAAAGCTGGTGACCAAGCCTTCAAAGTGTGAATCCTCAGGGGATATCTTTGATCTCAACAATAGTAGCATTTAGGAACTGAAAATTTTGAAATGTATATGGCAATCAACTGTCCACAATATAGCTGGATGTGCGTGTATGATGCTTGCTTGGGATGAGTTTACTAGTAACCCCATCATTTCACTAATGACTCCATTATCTTAGCACAGTACCTCAGTTGGTGCCTGCTGTGCTCTAACCCATAGAGCTATCAAGTTGACCTCAGTCTGCTGCTGTGGTAAACAGTGGGGAATTTTCCTGTTTTGTGAGGAAAGGTTTCTAACTATGGCAAATATACTCTCATCTCATTCTGTTTAAATGTCTCCCCAAATTCTCATTCTCCCAGGAACCCCAAAACTCCCTTCTTGAGTCTCCCCAGGGTTCTGCAGCATGAGTCAGCTTGTTTCTGTCTCCTACTGCTGGCTCAGGTGTCAGTTTTCCTCACAGTGATGAGTCAGTCATGGCCCGCCATCCCCTCCTCTTCCCTTTGTGTCTGTGCACACGGCCTATTTTGGTTTCCTTACCATCCTTTGAGCAGCATTTATTAGGGAACTGAGAAAAAGTCTTTTCAATTTGCATTTCTAGGCGCTCTCTCTGTCTCTCTCTCTCCTCTCTCTCTGTCTCTCTGTCTCTCTCTCTCTCTCTTGCTCTCTCTCTCTCTCTCTCTCTCTCTCTCTATATATATATATATATATATAATTAAACTAAGTCATATTAAAGCTAAATCAAGAGAATCTCTAGACCAGTATATCTAGATCAGAACTGGATGCTCTTTCTAATCTGATCATACTGACATATCGCCAAAGAAGAAATTAGAGAGGATTTTTTTCCCATCCTTAATAATTTTAATTCTAGCAAGATGGTACAAGAGCTGGTTCCTATATAAAACTCTACTTAAGAGCATCACAATAAGTTTACTATATGCAGGCACACGTCACACACAATGCCTCCTGGTGGCTGAGTATAGTGGGTGTTGTGATCATAAAAAGAGAAAGAGCCATAAGAGTATGTCCTGGCGAGGTGTGGGGGAAGGGGGGGGTGCTTCGGCGGGTTCATGCTGAGGCATCCCTTCCCCCTGAGGGACCAGACACACACCAGTATAGTATAGAATAGAGTTTATTTAGGGCATGGGGAGGGGAATTAAGAGGGTAGCAGAGGCAAGAAAAGGCAGAGAGGAGAGAGTAGAGAAGTAGGGACCTGCCATGACCACATGGAGAGAGGGAGGAAAGGGAATGGGGAGAGAGGGGGAACAATGGGGCAAGAGGCAAAGGAGAGAAGCAGGAGTAAGAGAGAGAGGAGGGGGCAAGCAGCCCCTTTTATTGGGCCAGGCCTACCTGGCCTTGCCAGGTAACCATGGGGAGGAGCATACCTGGCTGCTGCCAGGTATCTGTGGGGGTGGAGTTTATACAGAATGCTAACAGTGGGTTCTTATACAAATTGGTAGGAATCACAAGTGGATCTAAAAACTGAATTTTCTTTTTTTTTCTTTTTATTTATTCTTCTCTAGTATTTTATGTT
>NW_022196906.1:81485931-81492857 GCF_008632895.1 Mastomys coucha | reverse complement strand
CCCCCCCAATCTCTCCTCCAGACTTCCCCTTTCCTCACCCCTGCTACTGGATCCAACCCACTTCACCTCCCTCAGAAAAGAGCAGGCCTTCCAAAAACATCAACTAAATACAGCATAGCAAACTAAATAATACCAGGCACCTAGTCTCACATCAAGGCTAGACAAGGCAAGCCAAGGAAAAGCATCCCAAAGAGACAAGCAAAAGAGTCAGAGACAGCTCCTGCTCCCACTGTTAGGAGTCCTACAAGTATACAGAACTATACAACCATAATATATATGCAGAGGACCTAGAGCAGACCCCTAGAGGCTCCCTGATATCTATGAGCCCACTTGAGTTCCAGTCAGTTGATTTTCTGGGTCGTGTTCTTGAGGTGTCCTTGATCCCCCTGGGTCCTCTGGTCCTTCTTCCTATTCTTCCCTAGGACTCCCTGAGCTTCACATAATGTTTGGCTGTGGGACTCTGCATCTGTTGCCATCAGCTGCTGGATGAGGTCTATCTAGTCTCTTTGATGATGGTTATGCTAGGCTCCGGTCCCAGCACATCCTGCAGGCAGGACAAATTGTAGGTAGGAGGGTCTGTGATTGGGTTGGTGTCCCAATTCCTCCACTGGAGGCCTTGCCTGGTTACAGAGGACAGCCGGTTCAGACACCGGGCTCCCCATTACTAGGAGACATCTCTGGTGTTACCCCTTCTAGAGTCCATGGAGTTTTCCATCATACCAGGCTTCTACTTTGCTTCTGAAATACCCCCATTCCAGTCATCTCTCCCACTACACTCTCCCTCCATCCCCTGTCACCCGAAAACTAATTTCTTTTAATAGGGTGGGGACTTTATTTCTCCCTGCTCCACTTGTAGTTTTCTTTCTATCTTGTCACCACCAATTGCTCCATCTAAGTGTAGTAACTGCTTACCAGAGGGGAATCTGCCAGAAGCACAAACTGAAGGTGGCTGACAAGCATTAGATACAGAATGGTAAGACCTAAGGAGACTGAAAAGCTGGACTAGGGGTAACAACCTGTGCAAAAGGTCAGAGTGCGGCAGCAGAGGGGCATTGCGATTCGAGACCCATTGTCAGATACTTGTTCTCAACTACAGGCTCAAGATTTAAGACCTGTAGTTATCCTAGACCTCAACCCAGCCTCTTCCAGGGGATGTTACCAAATTCAGAGACTAAGAAAGATGGCTCAGCAGTTAAGAGCACATACAGTCCTTTTAGGGAACCCAAGTTCAGTTCCCTGCACCTACACCAGGTGGCTCACAACCACCTGTACCTCCACCAGTCCCTGGTCTCCAAGAGCAACCGCATTCATGTCGTCCTGGGTAGTATGATGGTCAGTGCTAATTATCATCTTGGCAGAATCTGGAATCACCTGGGAGATGTGTTTCTGGACACGTCTGTTGGAATTATTAACTTAATTAAGTTAACTGTGTTGGAAGACATTGTGTCTGCCAGCAGGATATGCCTTGAGAGGACATACTGGATGGACTGTATCCTTCACCATTATCATTCATGGTTCTTGCTTTTTAGCTGGAGTTGCTGCCAGGCTCCTCCTTCTCCTCTGGTGACTCCTTCACTATGGTGGACTGCACCCTCAAACTGTGAACCAAAACAAGCCTTTCCTTCCTTAGGCTGCTTTTGTCAGAGCACTTCCCCCCGACCCCCACGAGGAACTGCAAAAATGAGAAGCACACATGGAGACTGGATTTTATCCTGTCGTGGATGTATACTTTCAGAGGTATATACAGCTTGTCTCTCAGTGGTATCCACTCACCAATACAGTGGGCTGAGGTCAGGCAGATCTGCACCCTCAGGTTTCGGCTTCTGGGAAATGGGAAAGCAGAGCCAGGAATTCTGTCTGACCTCCAAGAATTCTCCAGGAAGAGATGAGGTTGCTGTCAGGAGGAGGCTGTGTATTCGACACTTGCAGGGCCCTGACTCACAAAGCAACCCAGCCTCAGCTCTGCCTTCAGCTTTGGCTTTGGCATCTGGGTATTAGTCATGACAAATTAAGCTATGCCACGTTCCCAAATAAATCCCCAGCTTCAGCAGCTTGATATATTCCAGGTCGACTTGATACGGGCGAATGCAGAGCCAGGGCAAAACTGGGTACAAACAGTATTCCAGGTCTGGACGCGGCTCTCATGACTTTAACCTGCAGCCCTTTGGTAACCCCATTCCTGCTGTCAGAGATCGCTGGGTCTGGAAGCTCCTGTGTGTACAGAAGGAAAAGAGTATAACTGGGTGAGCCCAGGGATATGTGTGTTGTGTGCCAGGAGGAGTTTTCTAGGTGATCATGGCCATCGCAGAAGAGGACTCCACTCCCCAGACCCAGTCTCTTAGACTCCCCTCAGATCAGTTTCTCAGCACCTCGGGTCTGGTATTGTCCTTGTTTGTTTTTTTTTCTTTCCTTAGTCTTCCTTCACCCCACAACCTCTTCATCTCTCTCCTTGCACCCTCCCAGCAGACTTCAGCGGCTCATTAAGTCTGGAGCATAGATCAAAGCTGCAGGAAGAGACAGTTCCCTTTCTTCAAGGGCATGGAGGGCTCAGTCTTTGAAAACTCCCAGAGAGTGAGGAAATAATTACACGCCAACCCTCTAAATCAGCAAAGAAAGAAGAAAGAATAAAATATTTTATAGCCCAAATGACCAACTATCCACATTCTGCTAAAAAATTTAATGTCATTATTCCTCATCCTCGTTGACTTCTAACAGACCAAGACCCCTACCATCTTCATCTGGACTGTTCTAAATCTAGTCTTTCATTCTGCAGGGATAATGTGCTAAAATAGAAAACTGATCCAACTGCTTCATCATTTAGAAATCTGTAATCCAGGGGCCCTCACCCAGCACGGTACCCATGCTTAGCCCTAACAACATCCAAATTCAAATCCTCTAAAACCTATGGCTGTATTTACACACATGCTCAAATGGGCTGTGCAGGTATGATGAAGAGTATCCAGCTGAAGGTCACCCTGTGTTATCACAGGACAGGCTAATAATTACAGACTCTTGGAAGAGGTAAGCAAGAGGTGAGAAGTAAGAAGAAATAAGTGCTAATAGAAATAAGTGCTGTGGTGAAGTGGGAAAGGGGCCATGGACTAAAGCTAAAGCTACTCCTTTAAAAGTACACTTAGACAATAAAAGGTCGATGTATACTTACCTTTTCCTCCCCATTGTTCCAGAAATTATCTATTACTAAAATCAGAAGGAGGGGGCTGAAGAGATGGCTCAGTAGTTAATAGCACTAGCTGCTTATCCAGAGGGCACAGGTTCCATTCTCAGTACCCACATGGCGGATCACAGCTGTCTGTAACTCTCCTTCTGTGGGTTCCGCTACCCTCATACGTGAAAACAAAAATACCAACGCACATGACATTTTTAAAAAGATAAATAAAATCAAGAGGGATTTTTAGTCGTACAGATGTAAATTCTAATGAAAGTCTCCAAAAAGTCAACAATAACGTTTTTATGTTAGAGATTATTAACATTTTCTGTTGGTGGTGCTATAGTTTGGATCTTACATGTCCCTCTGTTGTATGACACTATAGAGGATACTTGAACAAATGTCCACTGACCCCAGTCAGGGAAGTGATAATACACCAAAGCACGGATGACAGCAAAGTCCGACTTGGTGAACCAACAGCTGATGGGGATCCTTACAGGAATCAGTGTGAAGGGTTACTTACAGGAGCAGAAATGTTTCAAGGACATCTGCATCTCCACAAGCCACCTCAGTACGGCTGATAAGCTCATGAAATCTGGAAACTCTGAGCTGCTGCATGATCTACCAGCTAGCTTTACAGGTTGAAGGGTGTCCTTTCCAGATAGCTCAGTTGGTCTGAGCCTCTTCCAAGGAATTCAGCTGGTCTCTGCTTCTTCTAAGTAGTTTGACTAGTCTCTGTTTCCTTCAGGTGACTTGGCTGATCAGAGCCTCTTCTAGGCAGCTTGAATCCTTACTGCTTATATATGCTCACAGAGGGAGGGAGCTAATGAATCTCGCCAGTTTCAGGGATTTCCTGAAGCCTTTAAGTTGTTCATGTCCTGTCTTAATGAACTTCCCTGCAAGATGGGATGTTTCACCTCCTCTTAGCACATCCTGTTGTTTCACCTCCCTCTTAACATCATGTGTCTTAATGAGCTTCCCTTCAAGATGGAAGGTTCCAACTTGGAGGAAACTGTTATACAGTCCTCCCACCCACCCACTGGCCTACTATGTATTAAAGGCTTATTCCCTAGAATGGTACTATCAGAAATAATGGAAATTTTAGACTTTTAAGAGTGGAGCCTAGCTGGATGCTTGCTCTTGAAAGGATTTGTGGATTGGATGAAAACCACTTCCCAGTCCCATTACAAGCTGCTTCTCAGCTACTACATATTTGCCCCACGGAGTATTCCTATCAGTACAACATAAGCTTTCCTCTTCATCAATTGTCTATATCAGGTATTTTGACAATGACAGACAGTAATATAAATAGCCATGTGTGTGCACA
Organism: Mastomys coucha; assembly: GCF_008632895.1. Lineage (NCBI taxonomy): Eukaryota > Metazoa > Chordata > Mammalia > Rodentia > Muridae > Mastomys > Mastomys coucha. The sequence goes on along the minus strand of NW_022196906.1, from coordinate 81,488,364 downwards.
TGTGTACACTTGTACATGCATTTTCATGTGTATGTAGATATACATGTGTGTGTGGATGCACACCTAAGTGCACTTGGGTGTAAAGGCCAGAGGTCAACCTCAGGTACTGTTCCACATGTGCAATTCAACTTCTCTTTTAAAATAGGGACTCTCACTAGCATGGGGTTCACTGGTTAAGATATGCTGGCTAGCCCCTGAGATACCCTTGACTCTACCTCCCCAGCATTGGGGTCACAAGCATGTATCATTATGCCCAGGAGATCAAACTCAGGTCCTTATGATAGCATGGCAAGCAATTTACTGACTACACTATTTCTACATCCCTGGCTCTTTCTTTTAAATGCTCAAAGTGTGTCTACTCCCATTATATGATGCTTGAGACCCATGGACAGAAGGTAAATTTCAGTGCTGAGATAATAATTTCCCAGCATCGCACTCCTCTCCTGGGTAACATGGGACATTTGACCATTTTAGAAACAAAATCTGCTGGGATTTTGCTGTGAATCTCTGGCCTCCTCTAACTCGAGAACTGATAGTCAACTTTGCAGGGATTTCTGCAACGGCCATTGCTAGCTTCAAATTTGACACAGGGGGAATGTTTATACTATGAAAATTAGTGAGTTCCAAAAATCAGGGTCCAGAGAGATGGCTTGGTGGTTAAGAGCACTTTCTGCTCTTGCAGAGGACCCGGGTTCGATTCTCAGCTCCTACATGGTGGTTCATAACCATCTGTAACAGCAGTTCTAGGGGATTCAATGCCCTCCTCTGACTTCCTTAGGCACTGCCTGTAAGTGGTACATATAGATAAGTGCAGGCAAAACACTCATATACATAAAAATAGAATAAATAAATATTTAGAAAAACAATTGAAATCTCATATACATAAACACTCATACACACTGAATTAGTATATGAGGACATGCCTAGGTATGGATATTGAACAAGCATACTTTGTAACTAAAAATAAAAATGCCTACAGTTAAGACAAAGGCTTACCTTTTGCTTCTATCAAAAGATTGTGAAATCATCCTGTTACTTAGATTGATGAGTAAAACACTCATATACATAAGAAATAAAACAAATCTTTAAAAGGCCAATTAAAAATCATCTCTCATTCTTTCTCTCTCTTGCTTCTTTTCCCTCTTCCCCCTTCTTCTCTCATCACCTCTGCCTCTCTTTACAAAAAAAAAAAAAAAGTCTACATTGTAGATGCTCTACCCCAGCTTCACGTCTTCAGGCTTCTTTATCTGGGGCGGGAATGCCACAGCGTTGAGTATAGAGTTTAACTGTTTCCTTTCTTCTACTTCTTTTTGTTAAATGTTAAATGAAATGTTTCCTGTACAAAATATTTAATCATATTCTTTCCCCTCCCCCAACTTCTCCCAGAGCCTCTCCACCTATATTTGTTCCTCCTCCCCCTCTCTTGTTCACATGCTCTGTCTCCCCAACTAACTGCTACAGAGAGATTTATTTTATTTTAAAATTTTAATTGAAATAGGATTATATTACTTTCCTCCCTCTCTTTCTACCCTCCAGCCTCTCCTAACTACCCTCCCTCAGACCCTGTCCATGTTTTCTCTCACATACTTTCAAATTGATACCTTCTTTTTCTTTGTTACTGTTACATATACATGTATGTGTGTACACAAATATACATAAATACAACCTGATTATACATGTACATATATCACTTAAAGGCTGATCACTCTCCAATAGACAACAGTGAGGGGGCTCATTCACAGGAGATATTAATTTTCTTTCTCCCTACAGAGAGATTTTTGGCTAAAGTGACTTGAGATTTGCCAGACAGTCATTATGTCTATTCACAGGAATATAATAATTACACACACTTGTGCACCATCTTGTAGTTGAATGTGTAGTGCATATTTCATCAAATTAGATTTCAAATTAGATTTTTTGTGGATGTTCTTAAATCCTTCATTGTTTTCAAGGTACCAGTATACAGAACTGACTACCAAAATGTCTATGGGCTTTTGGTTCCTCCTTGAAGGCCCTTTAACCTCCACCATCAACTTTACACCTAGAGGTGCCTGCCTCCAGATGAGTGTTATAGCAATGCTCATAGGGAGTTGTGAATGAGTGGGTGTATTCAAGCATGGGTTCATGTATCCTTCTCCCTGGAGACAGTCCAAACTGGTGTGTATAGAGTAGGAGATGTTATGGGGCTAGTTTGGCAGCTTCTGCCTGGAAGCAGAAACCAGAGCCTACTAGTTATGTTGAGTTTTAGAGTTTCTTATGGTAGAAACAGGGACAACCTTGCCCCATGTGTGACCAGCACAATCTGTTTAATAGCTCTATGAACTCGGCAGTGGACAGGCTGCAGCGTAGAAGCTCAGCTCTCTCTTTCCCTGCCACGCACACTTGCGTGATGGCGGTATTTGAGGCGAAAACTTCAAGGAAAGTCAGCCTCCT
>NW_022196906.1:81473179-81485128 GCF_008632895.1 Mastomys coucha | reverse complement strand
CCCGTGCCCACCTGGCCAGAATCCCGTGTCCCGCGGAACAGGGACCCCGCGAGAAATCCCGGTCCGTGCCATTTCCCCAGCTCTGTGACAACACTGCTTATGTTTCTTGGATCTGGTGAGAAGGGACAAAAACAGGTCACACCTCTCTCTGTGTCTGTCTCTGTCTCTCTTTCTCTTTCTCTCTCTCTCTCCCTCTCCCTTCTTCTTCCTCCCATCTCTTCCTTCCAACACACACAGTTGTGCACACACAGCTTTTTCAGGAATTGTAGTGTCATGGCAGAAATATAGAGAGTGGGACATTTTACAGCAGCCCTTGCCCTTACTCTTATCTCTTCTAACTAATTGGTGAAGACTATGGTATCAGGCTGCAATGCACAAGAAGAAGAATAAATTCTATATCCGTATATTCTACCTTGAATTAGATTCACAGAACTCGATCAAAGCCTTGTGCATGAGGAGCACGAGACATGTAGATGAGGTTGTACACAGATAGATGCGCAGATAAATAGATAAATGAACCATGTCACATAGAAGTCTCAGAACTGAGAGCTTTTGAGTGAGGATCAAGGAGATGACAAATAAATAAGAATGTACGTTTTTGGTTTGTTCCTTTGTTTTTCACAGTCTCTTGAAATCCAAGTTGGCATTTAAACTTTTTGCATAAGCCAACTGGAACATCTCATCTCCCTGCCTCCACACTCCAAGTTCCGGGATTATCAAGGCATGGGCCATGATACCCGGTGAGTCTATGACATATTTACAGATTAAAAAAAAAAAATCTATGGTGTGATTACTTAGACATGAAAAGAACTAATAATTAAAGCAATATTGATTTGCTTTTTCTATTTTTGCACATATCTCTGGAAACCATTTAGGATGCTAAAAGACTGCACAGGTATGGAGCCCAGGAGAATGTGATGTGGGTCTTCACAGGCATCAATGCGTGCTCATTCAGAGCAGAAAGGGCGAAATTTACTCTGAACCTTTATGAGTTGTGTTTATATTTTACTCATCATCTCTTATTCCAGTAACTATATGAAGCCAATTATCAAAGACCTATGCCCAAGGATATGCATTAAAATATTCAGTAGTTATAAAACCAAAAATTATACTCATCTAATGATCCCAAGTCATTTAAAGCCCTGTTGTCAGGAACTGGGGAGTTTGCTCAGTAAAGAAAATGCCTACTGTGCAAGCATTATGACCTGAGTTCAAATCCCAAGCTTCCATGGGAAAGCCAGGCATGGCAGTGAACATCTGTAATCACAGAAGTGGAAGCAGGGGTAGGGACATGAGAATCCCTGGAACTTCCCGGCTACCCAGTCAGGCCAAATTGGTTTAAGGAAGCAACCCTATCTCAGTACAATGAAACCTGATACAGGGACATCCTAAGAGCTGACCCCTAGCATCCATATGTGCACACTCAGGTAAACACAACCCTACTCAAACACACACATGTTCCTACTATACAAGGGCAGCCAAAACACAATACCCCAAACAGAAAACAAAAAAAAATTAAGTCATATGCTTAAAGAATATTGAGTGAAAGATTTCATTTTATAACATTTAATGAAAAAAGAAACAAGAAATATATATGGCATGAATTCAGTTCTGTAAGTAAATCATTATCTGGAGATGATAGACATGCATTTATACAACCATAGACAAGAGATTTAATTTTTTAAAGGCCAAAATATTAAAACCTTGTTGTAGCTAGGGTTGCACTCGCCAATTTTTTTTTAATTTAAAATTGTCTATTTTTCAACAATGATCATATTTTCTCTCAAGAACAAAAACAGTAATAAAGCTAACCTAAAGTGTAAAGAGCTAGATCCTGAGGACATCAGTCTGGTGGAAACCCTGCATTGTGTGGGTGAGAACCCGGGGCCAATCCCCATCACCAAAAACCCGAGAAGTGCAAGCCTCCATCTATCCCCAACAGCCAAGCCCGCTGCACATTTCCATGCGGGCTGCTCCTTAGTGTTCTGTGCTTTAGGGGAAAGAAGATGCAAAAATGTCAGTAATATCCACATTTTCTAACTTCCTCTATGCACTTGTGTGGGATTCCTTGTGTGTTCTTTTGAACTTGGATTTGTATACACACACACACACACACACACACTCACACACACACACAACTCCAATATAGGTGGGGTTCTCTGAGAACATTTCCTACATCCCAATTAGTCTTAAATAAAAAGATCACGCTCTGGAATGCTGTGTCCTTGGGAGTCAGCTCCATGTCTGGCCAAGCCCTGCCCTGCGCAGGGTTGAGCTGTGTCTTTGGAAGATCTCACCTTATCTCATGCTGCTCTCCAGGAAACAAATGCTAGCTACAGATAGAGCCAGGACATCAGCAAATGCTGCCCAGTTGTCTCCACCAGTGCCTGTCTCTGTGCAAATGTGACTTTTGTTGTGGGACTCTATTTTTAAAAAAAATACGAGGAAAGAAGATTCTTGGAGCAAATGTGTTTTAAAAACACAGTTGCCTGAAAAAAAAGGAAAAGAAAGAAAAGGACAACAAAAAGCCCATGTTCTCTGAAACACATTTCTAAAAAGCACTGGTCTATACTATAGACGGGTCATCTGACAGTCCCCGTGTCTGGTAGAAAAATTCCCACCAATTTCTTTATCCTTTGGGACTTGGAGATCCTGGGGAGGGGGGCGGGTAAAGGAATGGAACAGAGCCTCAGGCTTTTTCTGCTCCCGATTATTGTATTCATAGGAAAATGCATTTAAGTACAGAACAGAGAGGAGAGACAGGGTAAGTTTGGTAAACATCTGTACTTTGCACTTCCTTTAAAGTAAACAGAAAGTCCTGGTGTCCCTGGAGGTTTGCCTCTGTGTGCTAATGAAAACACCCACAAGGTCCAGGGCAATGTGACAGGCCAGTGTTACTCACAGGGTCCCCAAGAAAAGGCAGAGCAGAGGCAGCAAGCTAGGTCCCAGGAAATTGGCTTCTGCAGACACTTTAAAGTTGCCTTTGCTTTCCCTGTCTAATCCCGGTGAGCACTGGTTGTCTTTACTCCTGACTTACAGAGTCCTTCCATCCACCACTTGAATTCTCCAAAAGCATAAAAGATCACTGCAGTAATTGGGGCTAAACGAGTCTTGAAACTGGAGACAACCTCATACTTTGCTGAGTCCCCTGTAACTTCAGGCATCTTTTTATGGGAAATTCTCTGGAATTTTTGAAGGCACTCTGGGAACTCTCGCTTCTGTGCCTTGTTGATTTCCTCAGTGATGATCAATGAGAGAATGAGCTCAAGGTATGTGTGATGTCGTGGTGATTAATGGTGACTGTAACGTAGCCATGATGTGCCACAGGATAATATCCACATATGTAATTCAGGTGACATGGGTGTGTGCTCAGACACCTTTCTCATGGGCTGCTGAACCAGCTAATGGATAGAAAAGCCCTGGTTCTCAGGCCTGTGTTCTCTGTTCACCTGTTTTATCTCAATGATCGATTCGTACCTGAGTTGAAGCTCTTTGAAACTGCTGGGATTCTGTTCCCGTTAGGTTATATGTCTAACTCCATCCTTTTATATTCTGATCACAGAGTGCTAGCTAATCAAATAAAAAGGCATTTTCTGAAAGAGAGCAGATCTTGGTGTAATTAGGATAAGCTAGTTCTTTTTAAAAATGAAGATGGAGGTTTCTGGTGTCCCACAGAGGTTTTCAAAAGTCTCCCTATGAGGGAGTTGAATGTCTCCGGTCAACCTATTTAAGCATGGATGCGGACAGTGCCTCGCTCTTGGCTTCTGTGGATGGGACCTGCCTGGTGAGGGAGACACTTCCTGCATTCATTTATCATTACAGTTACATTATGGCCCCTGGAGGTCTTTATCTGAGAGGTTCAAATATCCTTCTGTTCCCACTCTCTTACTTTCCAGGCTAAGTTCTCCTATTTCCAGAGTGTGAACTTGATTCTGCCATGGCCCCTGATACTCAATCTTACCTACAAAGCCTCTGGTCATCTATCTAGAAAACACTTGTCAAGTCTACGGTAAGACTTAAGTGATTAAGATCTTTAAAACTATATCACAAGACTATACAACTGACCAACAAACATATGAAAAGACGTTCGATGTACCATGTCATCAGAGAAATGAAAATGATAACCAGACATCACTCCATACCACCTACAAGGGCTATAATTTCCTTAAAAAATGAAAAACAGTAAGTTTGGAGAGGATCTGGATAAATTAAAGTCCTCCTACATTGGTAATGATAAAGTCAAAGGAAACTTTATGCTTGGCAGTTCAGTTAAGTTAAATTAATTGTATCTGATCCAGCAATTCTAGTTCTGAATGTACAGTCCAAATGAGCAAAACCAGGAACTCATGTGAAAAGTACTGCACAAATGTTCAGAGAAACACTTTTCACAATAGCAAAACCAAAAAGCCAAAATAAGCCAACAACCCACCTCCCCGAACCAATCCTAATGTCCACCGCTGATGACCAGATAAACAAATTGGATTACATTCATAAAGTGTAGTATTATTCATCCATAAAAATAAATGAGGTACTGATATATCCTCCAACACTTAAGTCTTACCGTAGACTTGACAAGTGTTTTCTAGATAGATGACCAGAGGCTTTGTAGGTAAGATCGAGTGTCAGGGGCCATGGCAGAATCAGGTTCACACTCTGGAAATAGGAGAACTTAGCCTGGAAAGTGAGAGAGTGGGAACAGAAGGATATTTGAACCTCTCAGATAAAGACCTCTTGCAAATACTATTCTGAACAAAAGAAGTCAAGGCTAAAGAACATATTGGGTGATTCAGCTTCTATATAGATAGAGAGTAGTTCCCAGGTACTAAAGTGAAGGGAAGAATGGGGACTATAATGGAGATTCTTTTTGGTTTTGATGAAAAGATTCTGAATAGTGGTAATTGTTACATGACAAGTACCCTCAATGGTGCTAATAGTATTACAGTGTTTTTATATATATGTATATGTATAGGGGTTTTTATTTGAGACAGGGTTTCTCTGTGTAGCCCTGGCTGTCCTGGAACTCGCTCTGTAGACCAGGCTGGCCTCGAACTCAGAAATCTGCCTGCCTCTGCCTCCCAAGTGCTGGGATTAAAGGCGTGCGCCACCACCACCCGACTCAGTGTTTATATTTTATCACAAGATACCCTGCCACATCATCTGTATTCAGCAACTATCAGTTATTATTAATAAATTATTTGTAGTAATTTTATATGCTCTCAAAACATCATTAAGCGTTGGCTTTATACTGTCATTATCTAACTGATGGATATATCTGTCTTTCCAGCTAAACTACACACACCATTGGATCCCTACTAAGAACCTTCCCTATATGTAGCCAGAGGGAGTAAATAGACAACGCCAGATATCTGGTCTGTCCCAGGTCTTTCTCTTCCTAATAAGCTTACTTTTTGTCTGGTGTTCTATTATTTAAAAGTTCCTTTGCACCAGGCACAGTGTCTCCAAAGGAGCTCTTTAGAGCTTCAGGCTTATGGTATTAACACACTGTGCCAACAGAGCACTTTGAATTTATTCAATAACACAATTCATACTCTAGAGCTGCTGCTGTTGTCTCTGTGTCTCTGTCTCTGTTTCTCTCTCTCTCTCATTCTTTCTTAGTGGATAGGGCTTTGTACAGCAGATTTTTGATGAGATAGTTGAAGTACTAGCTTAGGCTGTATCTGTGGACTTGAGTGAATGGCCCCGACCCACTAGAGCAGCAGGAGAGAAATAAACGAGACAAGGACCGCTGGACAGGAAGTGAGAAAACCAGAGGCCAATTTCACCTGCCAGAGAATTTCACAATTGTCCAAAGCAGTTATGTGCACCTAAGGGAACAGGCACTCAGGGTGTGATGATCAGTGAAGAAATGAGTGGTTGCTGGTGTCCTCTGTAGGCTCAGCAACTCTACTCCCTTCCCCCTATCTCCCACCACTGCAAGAACTAGAATAGTGCCAGGTACACACCTATGGGCTCAGTATGATCTATGGTTATTGTGTTCAATGTACCCACAAGCCTGTCAGATGCTTCAATTATTGTTCACAACTTGCACATAAAAGTTAAGAAAGAAAGAAAAAGGGATTAAAAGATGTAGTCAAGCTGCCCAGACTGATGGGCCGAATGCTAGCCTTGAAGAACCACCGTGTCACCATCACAGCCTGTTGTAACGTCCCACAACTCTCTCAGTAAACAGACATCTGGTTAGATGGGACCAAATGAGGCAGAGCCAACAGCAGCACATAGTGAGCTGAGCTCCATGTTGTCTTAGGGCCCCCTGACCATTCTCTAGGCCTCTCTGCCATAGCATTTCCTGTCCCAACTCCACAGCCATAACTGACGGCACACAAGGTCACTGGACTCCCAGAGGAGATTATATCAAATGCAAACTTCAGTTTGGGCTCTTATTTTTCCTTAACGAAAAGTAATGGAAGTGGTACATTGAAACAAGAACATGTAAAAATGTGTAGCCAGGAAGGCCATGGCTAGGGTTGACTGATATTCATCAAAAGTGTTATAATGAGTATGTGTTAGCGTGGCTTCCTTCTTTCTTCCTCTTTTCTTCCTTTCAGTACATAATAATGGCTACTTACACATCACAGTAACTGTGCTCTGCTCTCCGCGTTCTCCAGTGATTTCTATGGACAGCTTGATAAATAGTAACTTTAGATAATCAAGACTCTAGGTTTAATATTTCCTAGATACAGCACCATGGTGCATAAATTCAACCCTTTCTCCTTACAGCTTTACTTTTCTTGTTATCATATGAATGCACTTTCAAAGCAATTTAAAGAAAAATGAAAAGGTAGATAGAAATATCTGTATATAGAATGGCATAGGATGAAATCACCTTGAGAGGTCAGGATAAAGTTTAACCTTTGATCTAAGTATGCTGAGTAGTGCATTGACCTAAGTATATTGAGTACGTACAAATTACCTGCATATGTATCTGGAAGACACACATAAAATAAGACTATTTCACATTAAGTTTTCTATATGTTTTTCTTCAGTGGCTCAAAAACTTCTGTCTTTTGTCCAGAATCCCCAATATTTCCTTGATCTGTAGAATTTACGTTCACAGTGGATAAACCTCCAAGCTCTAACTTCCTACCTAATTAATCACAAACGTTCATTTCTTCCATCCTGTGATGTCCTCCAGAGACACTGAGCAGGGCACAGATCAGAGTTGGAATCCCAGAGTACTGTAATCAAGGCTAGCTGCCCTGCTTCATTACGAGGACGGAGTGACTGGCTACAAGTTAAAACCTGACCGTGCACATGTGGTAACGTGTCACTCCAGACACCCAGCTGGCCTCTGTCGCCCCTCACCCCGCAAGCACATACAGACCCACATGCTGGCAAATGGCAGAAATAATGGAGCCAGATGGGTGAGTGGCCTGAGAGTAGCGTGGACCATATGATACAACTGGAGATTTTACTTGATGGAGATGTTAATTAGTCTGTGTTGAGAAAAGCACTATGTGTAGGGAGGAGACCTGTGATTTGCAGTTAACTTGTGTTTAGAAGATGCATGGGCTGTCAGGGGGCTGCACTGGTTGGTAACTTTAGAATCTACACATTCATCAAGGATTCATGAAAAGATAATTAAAGGACTCTCCCTTTAGCACACAATGTTTGTATTGGGCAGATAAATCACGAAAAACGCATCCACTTCTCAAAATTCGTATGGGAGCTTCTGTGGAAATCTACACAAAGCCTGTTAAAGTCACATCTTTCTACTTCACAGTGTGCTGGTGAGCTTTCACACATACAGAACAGTAGCTTGTACTGACTCTGAAATGGACCTGCAATAAAGATGCAGACAAGGTTATGGGAATGCCCATCCCGGGACAAGGATGCACCCTTCAAATGAGTTCTCACTGAGTGGCTGCTGTGCCTCAGACGCCCATGTGCTCTGCTGTACCGAGATGTGGTTTTTCTCTTCACGGAAGCCACAGTTTCGGAGAAAGAAGATGCCTCTGTGGGTAACTTGCCTCTTGACTTGCTGTGCCAGCATCAGGGTCTAAGCTTGAATCACCTGAGTAAAAGCCAGATGCCAAGAAATCTTAGAGGGTATTTCCCAAAGTTCATGGAAGAGGCAAGGAGATTAGAGAATATTTATTTTCCTAAAAACAAAAGCTCAAAAAAAAAGAACAAACAAATAAACAAAACCCTCATATTTTCCCAACAATAGACTCTCTGAACTTTTGACATTAGCTCCTGATTCAAAATTTAATATATATTTCCAGACCATACTCAGTGATTTTTAACGCTCTGATTTTTTTTTTACCTTTCTTTTTTTTTATTAGATATTTTCTTTATTTACATGTAAATTTCTCCATTCCCAGTTTCCCCTCCAAAATACAAAGAAACAAACAAAAACAACAAAAACAAACCCCTGTTGCCTCCCCCCTCCCCATGCCTGCCACCCCACCCTCTCCCATTTATTGGCCCTGGCATTCCCCTACACTGGGGCACAGAACTTTCCCAGGTCCAAGCTCCTCTCCTCCTATTGATGATCAAATTGCAATCCTCTACTATACACATGCTGCCAGAATAATCAGACCCCTCCATGTGCAGTCTTTGGTTGGTGGTTGAGACCCTGGAAGCTCTGAGGGTACTAGTTAGCTCATATTGTTGTTCGTCCTAAGGGGCTGCAAACCCCTCAGCTCCATTGGTCTTCTCTCTGATAAGTGGTTATTAGCCCAGAAGTTTGGAATACAGGAAGAACAACCCACAAACCACAAGGAACTCAAAAAGAAGGAAGACCAAAAGGTGGACAGTGCATTCCTTCTTAAAAGGGGGAACCAAATACCCATGGAAGGAGTTGCAGAGATTAACTATGGAGCAGAGACTGAAGGAAGGGCAAGCCAGCCTAAATATAGCTCTCTCCTGAGAGGCTCTGACAGTACCTGACTAATACTGATGTAGAGGCTCACAGACATCTATTGATCTGAGTACAGGGTCCCCAGTGAAGAAGTTAGAGAAAGGACCAATGGAGCTGAGGGGTTTGCAGCCCCTTAGGACGAACGCTCTGATTTTTATATCTCCTCTACCACACTACTGTAGCTTTTTTGGGGGGAGGGAGTGGGATAAAAGTGAGTTTCTTTCCACCCCAAAACTATAGTGCCCAATATGGTAGCCATGGTAACCACATGTGGATGTTTTTAAGTTTCCTAGGATGAGTCAAAGTTTAAAGATCTGTTTCTCTTTTCCACTGTCTGCATTCCAAAGGCCACCTGAGGCCAGAGACTACTGTGTGTGAAGTCCAAGGCAGATGGAGCCTTAAGCTCTGCAGACTTGGGGTATGTTTTCACAGAGCAGGAACCGTGGGCTGAAGTCTTCCGCCAGCTGATTGTAGTGACTCTCTGGAATGCCTAAATAATCTTACACCTTCATTCTTTTGTTCCTGTTCAAATTTTCACCTCAGTTAATTATTTCTGGAAATAGATATGGTAATTCACCACTATTCCCAGATGTTTCTGACAATTATAAATGTCTATAAATGTGCTATTATCTTTTCATAATATTTTATCCATATTTAAGGATCTAGATCCCTCAAACCCTAAGTGCCAGGTTATGATGTGAAAGAAAGCCGAGAGTATTTCCTAGGAAAGCCAGCCTTGGCATTTGTTTTGTCTACCTAAAGCATTTATGTCTATTACGCAGACAGCATGTGGCATAGATAAGAATAAAGTCTCTGTCGTAAATGCATGCCTCCAAGGTAGTGTTTGCACTGGAGAATAATCAGAGACATGTGTTAGAGTACACATTTCAAAGAACGTTAAATAAATAAATGAAATACTTTTCAACCAAGCAAAAGTAAATAAGCCCAAGACTAGCAGGATGCTCTTGGCAATCCTAAATCAGTGCTCACTGACATCCTTGCTCCCATCACGTAAAACACAGCAACACACGAGCTGTACCCCAGGGAAGTTTGTACAGGAAAGCATGCTGTCTGGAAAGGGAACCCTTGGATTGTTGTGTTTGCTCTTCTGTTCCACACCATCTTGTTCATAGACTTCATACCTTGGTGGTTTTTCTCTCTAAAGATATAAAAGAGAAATAAACACAAATCTATTTACAACCCTCGAATACTGTTTTAGTCGTCTTCTCTCATGAACATCCACACATCCACACAGGCTCACACATCCACACAGGCTCACATCCACACAGGCTCACACATCCACACAGGTTCACACATCCACACAGGCTCTCACACATCCACATAGGCTCACACATCCACACAGGCTCACACATCTGCACTTCTGCCTTTTGCAGCGTCAGGAGGCCCACAAGGAAAGCATCTTCCATCCTCCTCTTAGCATCCAGTGTTTCAGGATGCTCAGAAGGAGGGTACTATGCTTGTTTATTTTTTAAAGTATCCAGTGTCTCCTGTAAGTAATATGTCCCTCTCTCCTGTCTGCATGAACACAGAGATCTAATTTCAGGCTAGAGACAAATTTCAAAGTACATAGATGTAAATCAAATGCTTAACCAACCCCTTCTTCCAAGAAATCTCATCAGCATCCAAGAAGAGGGTTAAAAAAAAACCACACACTTAGTTGAACAAATGATTTCCTACCTTTAATCCTTTTTGAGAAGAACAGTGGGAATCATGGCATGACTTTCGCGAATGTTTTTGCTCCCAATATGAGGAGAATAGTCACTGTTGAAAATTAAAAGTTAACAAGAAGTTGAGAATATTTTAGAACAAAAATAAATATATTCTTTACGTGTATGATGTTACATATGTATGTGTTTGTACATGTGTGTATGGAGAGGGTTACATGTTTATGTATATACATAGGTGCGTGTGGAGGCAGGGATTAGCATCAGATATCTTCCTTTATTCTCAATTTTCTCTGATTTTTAATTTTTATTTTATTATTGCTGTATATATGTGATGTGGGGGTGGAGAGGCACTGCAGATGTGCTGCAGTACACGTGTGGATGACCCAGAGGAGTGAAGGGTAAATGTTGCAGTGGTCCCCTCCTTCCAGCCTGGCTGGTTGCCCTGGCTCTCAGGATTTGAGGGTGTGGTTCCATAGCATCCCTCTTGGACGTCCTTTTCTTCTGTTCATGATCTTCTCGCACTTCTGCACCTGAATCATCATGGCAGGCTTGTTGTCTGTGGATGGTCCCACGAGGTAGGACTTTAGTATAAACTTGGCTTAATATACATTTCATTTGAAAAGAAATCTTTTAAGTGTGCTTCATTCCAGGTATTGTGTTTTATACAAAGGTAAGGGAGAGATAGAATATGTTTGGTGGATGTGTAGTCGGGTGTGGGGGAAGGGGGTGCCTCTGCAGGCCCATGCTGAGGCATCCCTTCCCCCTGAGGGACCAGCCACAGGACAATGATGGTATAGTATAGAATAGAATTTATTCAGAGCATGGGGAGGGGAGTTGAGAGGGTAGTAGAGACAGAGAAAGGCAGAGAGGAGGGGAGGAAGAAGAAGGAGAAGGAGGAGGGGGGAGAATGGGGAGAGGGAGAAGGGGTGATAGCACAGAAATAGAGCAAGAAAGCAAGAGAGCAAGAGAGAGGATGGGGCAAGCGGCCCCTTTTATATTGAGTCAGGCATACCTGGCTGTTGCCAGGTAACTGTGGGGCCGAGCTTAGACAAAATGCTAACACCAGGTACTCTGAACCACATTATGCATGTAAATCTCAAAAATCCTTTCCAAACCCTTGGAGGTAAGGGCTAAATGGAATTTTTCTATTTTTTTTTAAATTCTTTTCAGGAGCAGAAAACACATGCTTCTAGTATTTTTTCATAGTCAACAAGGCATTAAAATTAAAACAAACAAACCTGTAAGTACATGCTAAGATTTTCAAATTAGCTGTAAAATTCTATGAAATTTGAGATAACTTGGGAGAGAAAAATTTTGCTGGGCAGTGGTGGCACATGCCTTTAATCCCAGCACTTGGGAGGCAGAGGCAGGCAGATTTCT
>NW_022196906.1:81470202-81472903 GCF_008632895.1 Mastomys coucha | reverse complement strand
GAAAGAAAGAAAGAAAGAAAAGAAAAGAAAGGAAAAAAAAAAGAAAAAAATTGCAACCCCTGAAATTAAACAGAAGTGGGGTATGGGAGAATAGCTCAGTGGTAAAGCGCTTGCTGGGCAAACATGAGGCCCTGAGGTCAGATCCCCAGTACCTACACAAAAGCTGGGGGTCAGAGAGAGATGAGTCTGGGGGACTCATTGGCCAGCTAACCAGGCTAACCAAAACAGCCACTTCTGGATTCTATGAATGATCCTGTCTCAAAAATGGTGTAAAGATGGAACTGAGGAAGACATTCTGATCCTCTGGCCTCTACAAGCACCTGCAGAGGTGAACATAGTCAAATATATAACATACAGAAATCACACACACACACACACACAGGGGGAGGGGGCAATTACGTGACAGCTGCACCCACTTTCTCTGAACCTTCAGTTTTATGGATATCTAACAGTAAAACCGGTTTACATCATGCTGCTTAGCTAACTAGATGGACTCAAGCGTACAGCCACACACTACAATATATTACACAAGGATGAAGACAGTTTCGTTAAGGCGGGGAATCTGAGAGCAGATTGCCTGGCTTCAGAACCTGGTCCTTATCTTTTCAAATCGTTTAAACCTCGGGCAGATTGCTCAGCATCTGTGTGCCTTAGTGTCTCAGCTGGGAAGCTGGGAATGACGTTCATGGGGCTTCTGTGAGAAGAAACTCTGATCAATTACATCAGTGTCCAGAGCTGGGTCAGCCATGGATCAGAAGCGCCTGGTAGGGCAGAGCTTATTCCTACAGGGCTTCAGAGCTTCTCCAGGCTTCATCCCTTTGCCCTACTCTTCTCCACCCTGGGTCACGGATGTTGTCAAGGACTGAAACCCAATGGCACTGAAGCACACTGAACCAAGGGTACTCCTTGAAGTGTAAATATTCCTTGAAGTGTGAATAGCACTCAGCTGCTAATGATGAGGCCTAGTTTAGTCATCCTTCCCTTCATTTTCTTGGCTGCCAGCTCTGTACACGGGCAACTGGGTAGTCATCAGCCACCCTCCCTTCTCCCCCCTCTCCTCTTTGTTCTTCACTTTCTCTCTTCCTCTTTCTTTCCCCCTCTTTCTTTCTCCACCTCTTCTTCCTCTTTCTTTTATCCTCCTCGTCCCTCTCTTCCTCCCATTTCCTTTTCCTCCTCTTTTTATTCTTCACCCCCTCTTTCTCCTCCCTCCTCCCCCTCCTTGCCTTCCCCCTTCTTGCCCTCTTTTCCTTCCCCCTCCTCCCTCTCCTTGTCCTCCCCTCCTTGTCCTCCCCTCCTTGTCCTCCCCTCCTTGTCCTCCCCTCCTTGTCCTCCCCTCCTTGTCCTCCCCTCTTTGTCCTTCCCCTCCTTGTCCTCCCTCTCCTTGTCCCCCCCTTTCCCTTCCTTCTTCTCCTCCCATCCATAGCTATGCTGCAGTTTCAGGCTACACTGCACATCATATAATGTGTTGTTGTTGCCTTGCTGTGAGTCAGGAATTGAACTGCCTTGATGTGTTTTTAATTTTACAATGCTTTGGAAGGCAGAGAGTAGCATTGGACAGATTTTCCCATTTAATGAAGGACCATCGCATTGAATATTGGACCAAAGCCATGATTTTTCGTGCTCACACCCCCATGTGCCAAGATTTCCTGAAGATTTAATAAATATTAAGCTTGCAAAGTCAATTTAGGCAAAAAAGATGAACAAAGATATCAGGAACAGGCTATAATACCATCCCAATAATATAAAAAAAATCATCCTTGAATTATTTTTTAATTTTTTTCTTTTTCTTTTTTTTCAATAAATTGTTTTTTATTGATTGTTATTGCATTATGATGAGAAAAGATACATTATTTCAATTTATCTGAATTTGTTAACATTTAAAAACATATTTTAAGTAAATAGAATTACATCACATTCTTGTTTTCCTTTTATATCCCAACTCATCCCATAGACTCCCCCTTCAATACCTGCAATACCTTTTTTTTTCATTTTGTCTTATTCTTTAAAATTTATAAAATATTGTAATAATAAAATTGAGTGTTATGAAAATTGTTTTGTATAAAACAACAATCATGTGTATTAAGATGGTCTATCCATTTACCAACTGTTTCAATGAACAATGGTTCTGCTTGGAGGGTGGCACAGACATTAGGTGAGGGTAAGAATCTGGCTCATTGGCTGTGGTGATGTTGAAAAGCATTCATCTCAGAGAAACAGTAATTTATAAAGTCATCTTCTTCAAACTTAATACAAGAGTTACAAACATCAAGCAACTGCATTCAGTGTCACTCTTTGTTGTTCTCTTACAAGCCACCTCCAAGGTTAATTGTCTATGTTTCTTTTGGCTGTATAAACTTTTGAAATTTGTAAGCTGTTCTGAAAACCATGTGTAAAAACATCAAATAAACAATCCTTCTAATAGAGAGGCTGAGATAGGAGAAGCCTGATTTCAAGACCATTATGTGGAACCCAGCAAGACACTGTCATGTACAAACAAGCAGAAAGTGCATATGGATTGTACAATATTGGACCTGTTTCTCCAATTACCAAATTAGAAAGACCACTGAATGACAGCCAACAAATTTCTAATTCCTCATGTTTTTGGATTTCAACCAATTAGTATATGTTGGTATATATTAATTTTCATATTAAGATATTAAGAAAAAGTAATTGTTACTTCCTGTTATTTTTGTTGTTAGAG
>NW_022196906.1:81439970-81470102 GCF_008632895.1 Mastomys coucha | reverse complement strand
TAGTGCATTTAGTGTTCTAATTATTATGTAATGGGAGGAATTTCTTTTCTGGTCCAGTCTATTTGAAGTCCTACAGGCTTCTTGTATGTTCATGAGCATCTCTTTCTTTAGGTTAGAAAAATTTTCTTCTATAATTTTGTTGAAGATATTTATTGGCCCTTTAAGTTGTGAGTCTTCACTCTCTTCTATACCTGTTATCCTTAGGTTTGGTCTTCTCATTGTGTCCTGGATTTCCTGGATGTTTTGGGTTAGGAGCTTTTTGCTTTTTGCATTTTCTTTGACGGTTGTGTCAGTGTTTTCTATGGTGTCTTCTGCCCCTGAGATTCTCTTTTCTATCTCTTGTATTCTGTTAGTGATGCTTGCATCTATGACTCCCAATCTCTTTCCTAGGATTTTTAACTCCAGGGTTGTCTCCCTTTGTGATTTCTTTATTGTTTCTAGTTCCATTTTTAGATCCTGGATGGTTTTGTTCATTTACTTTACCTGTTTGATTGTGTTTTCTTGTAATTCTTTAAGGGATTTTTGTATTCCCTCTTTAAGGGCTTCTAGCTGTTTGTGTTCTCCTGTATTTCTTTGAGGGTGCTATTTATGTCCTTCTTAAAGTCCTGTAACATCATTGTGAGAAGTGATTTTAGATCTGAATCTTGCTTTTCTGGTGTGATGGTGTGTCTAGGACTTGCTATGGTGGGAGAATTGGGTTCTGATAATGCCAAGTAACCTGGGTTTCTGTTGCTTATGTTCTTATGCTTGCCTCTGGCCATCTGGTTATCTTTTGTGCTACCTGCCATGGCTAAATCTGACTGGGGCCTGTCCTACCTGTGATCCTGGTTGTATCAGAACTCCTCAGAGTCCTTGTGATTCTGGGATCCTGTGATCCTGGGCCCATTAGAGCACCCAGGAGTGGAGCTTCCTCTAGGTGTTGCAGGACTGGCTACAGAATTTGCTCAAGGCACTTGCCCAGACAGACTGGAAAGAACCAGTGCCACTGGGTTGGCAGAGTTCCTGTGTGTCTGGGTCCTGTTGGTCCCAGTTACTCCCAGTGTGATCCCAGTTACTCCTATAGTTGGGACAGATGTTATGTCCTCCTCACCTCTGCTCCTCAATCCCGGGCTTGTTAGAGCACCTGGGAGTGGAGCTTCCTCTGGGTGTTGTGCAGAATTTGCACACAAGGTCTGCTCAGGGTACTGGCCCAGACAGACTGGAAGGAACCAGTGCCACTGGGCTGGCAGAGTTCCTGCATACGTGGGTCCCGCTGGTCCCCTCAATAAATTATTTTAAAGGCACCAATTTATAAGTTATTCATTATGTGATTAGCTCAGCTTAGGAATTTAAATGAGAATGAAGAGGAAGAGATAGAAGAGGAGACATAAGCTTATAGTCTTTTGAGAAAAAACACAATTTCATGTCAGTAGATAACTAGTTAGTTCGACACAAATGGGGGTAGATTTAAGAAGAACAATGGTGTATGTTGATTAACTTGAAGGCTACAGAGGATGGGAAAATTGAAATCAGGCCAGGATGAAAGAGAAAGATGGGGCCTAAGGCTTAGAGACCACCCAGGCAGAGGCCTCAGCCTAGATGAGTGTTGAGAGAGCACAGAACTCACAGGGCAGAGCAGGGAGAAGGTCAATAGGACTGCAGGGATGGAAGAAGTGTATCCATATTAGCCTAGCACAGGATAAAGGATCAAGTCTGGTGAGAAGGTTGCTTGACTCACATTCAAACCCGCAGGTTCCATATTGTGATAGACTGAAAAGTCTGAATGGAGGGAACATAGTAACAAAACCCAAAGTGGTGGTCTGAGGAAGGAAGGGAAGGAGGGGTGACTACAAATCCACAGCAAAGGTGAGTTCTAGGTGACATCTGTGTGGTTCAGGGCCTCTGGGACCCAAGGACCTGAGCAAACCTCTGGAAGAAACCCAACCCTGTACTCACATGGTTATTAGCTTTGTTGAAAGAAAACATCTCTTTTTTTTGTTTTGTTTTGTTTTCCTGGTTAGATTTTTTCCTATTGGTTAATTTATTTACTCACTTTGCATCTCTATAGCAGACTCCCCCTCCCCCAGTCCCCTAATCACACAGTACCTTCCCTCTCCCCTTCTTCTCTGAGAAAAGGACCCCCCCTTTCACTAACTCTACATCTGACAGAGGGCTAATATCCAAAATATATTAAGGACTCAAGAAGTTAAGAGAACATCTTAACTGTAGCTGGCCATAGGACTGTTCTCTTTCCATGTGAACTTCCCCTTAGTAGTGTGTAATATGCTATTACAGTGTTGGTGGTATGTTCCAAAAGCCTAATATTTCTTCTAGATTTTGTAATTAATTAGAAAAAAACCTTTAACATGATTGATGTTTTCTTTCTAAATAAACAGGTCTTGTTTGTATGACTCCATTTATTCTTGCTGCAACTGAATACCACAGACCAGGGAGTTTATAAACAGCAGAGATTTGTTTGGCTTCCAGTTTGGAAGCTGGGAACCCCACGAGCATGGTGTTTACATCTAGGGAAGACCATTCTGATACACTGTGACATGGCAAAGGGCATGGGGTGGTAAAGCAAGAGCATTAAAGAGAACTCTTGTCTATAACAGAGCCACTTTCTCAATACTCACTAATATACTCACTAATACATGAACTGATGAACCCCTGAATAGGGCAGGAGCCTCAGGGCCATCTCCTCCTTGAAGCATCCACCCCACCTCCAGTCTCCTGCATTAGGGACCATGATCTTAACAAAAAGCATTTGTGGATGCCTTTAAACCTTAGAATTTTAAAATCTGATTCAGCATTCTTGAGCAGTACACCACCCAAAAGTAAGACATCCTCTAACAAATCCAGGTTTTACTGTTAGGATTCATGAAGACAGAAGAGGGATTTGAAGGGAAATAATGACTATTGAATGCATATCTCCTAAAAGCGACAAATTTATTTTGATTTTATCTTCATTATACTTGTGTAATGAAGGGATTGATGGTCACTTTCCAAAGTCACCCATATGGTAAATAGAAGAGGTGGGTCTGACGAAATTTGTCACATTTCAGAGCCTAGACCTTCTCTGTCACACCATATGTAAGCTGGAAATGGTCTGCTGATGGGAACAAGGTGAAGACTGTAAGTTCACACCCCTCCAATAAAATGTAACACTGAAGGAGAGATTATTTGCAGAAAATCTGTTTTTTTCTTTTGCTGATTTTACTTACCATTATTCTCATGAGAACACATAGGTTTTCTCAATGTATATCAAAGAGCAACAGTATTTGCCTATAATCCAAAGATACTGAGTATTTTGTCCACAAACCATATTGCAGCTTATTTTTATATATAACAAATGCAACATTGTACTTATGAAAGCAGATGTATGAATTACTACTAAGAAATCTCAAAGATAAGGGCAATTAAATGTGTTCATAAAGTCTTATGACCTATAAGAAAATTGGAAACCTAGCTAAATATCTTCCATTAAAGCAAATGTTTGGTGCCTAGTCAATATGAAGTGTGCCAGTTTGGACTGTTGGCTTGGTTTCAGGTTTACTCTGCAGACATCTGTCAATTCTCTGTGTCAAGATGTCCATTGGCTGACTCCCATGTCCTTATGTAACAAGGAGAAAACAACTCGGGGAAATTCGTGCTCCTTTGCAATGAGAACTTCTGCCATGCCTAAGTACCTTCTCCCCCAAGGCCTTCCTTATAGTAAATGCCTTCATCTTCATAAATACACCATATATATTTGTCAGGAGAGGTATTTCACGAACACGGATGTGATTTTATCCTTCTAGCAAAATACCTGGGATTATATTTCATTGTTTGAGTAAGATCAAATGCCAGTGAGGTTGTTTCTATGAGACATTTGTAAGCACGATTCTACTTACAAAATCTGAATATACCTCAAAGACAGGAAGTAAATTGTGGTGGACAGGAACCCCATTGGAGGCAATTACTATTGGACTTAGAACAACTCTTTCCTGAAATAGACTGCATATGAATTTCTTGGTACCTAAGTTCTCTTCTAGTATTTTATAATTCCTCTGGGAGCCTACATATTATCCATTTTTAGGAGGCATGTGCCAAGTTAGGCTATTTTTGAAAGATTATCAAAATTATTCATTTCCACCAATATTTTTAGTAGACAGATAATAATTGAAGAACTCTGAGAAATGAGAACTAAATATAGTGTCTTTTAAAAGTTAATTAAATATAGAAACTGGTTCTGAGTGTCTACATCGGAAATTCTTCAATTACGCTTGGCTTGTTCCTTCATATAGCACTGCAGACTAGCTTATTAAGGCATCTGGAGTGGGTTGACATTGCATATTACTATGCTTGAAATTCTCTCCAAACTCATGTTAAAATTTAACCACTATCATAACAGTAATAAGAGAAAAAAGTTTGAACCAAGACATCTGTATTCATTATTTTTCTATTGCTGTGATAAAAACACCATATCCAGGGCAACCTATAGAAGGGAGAACTTATTTGGGCTTATGGTTCAGAGGGACAAGAGCTCTTCATCATCCTGCAGGGAAGTGTGGCAGTAAGCAAGCATGGTGGCAGGGACACCGGAAAGGTCACATCTGGAACCGAAAGCACCAAGAAGACAGCAAACTGGGAATGAGTCTTTGAATTCGCAAAGCCTACCCCTTCCCCCAGGGATATACTTCTTCCACCAAGGACATGTCTATTAAGGCTCCTCAAATAGCACTAACTGGGGACCAACTACTCAAATCTAGAGACTATAGGGAGCATTTATCATTGAAGCCACTACAGTATCCTATTTGGTTAGTTATTGCTCCTCTCAGAAACCATAGGATTTAAAATGTAAATGCCAGTACCAGGTAGGGGATACTTCCCTATAAGTTATTGTCCAAGAAGATGTCACAGGTCATCCAAACTAAACAGGGTATTGCTATTGTTCTCAGTTCCAGCCAGAACTAGATGGTAAGACCTTGTTGCTGAACACATCATTCACTTTGGATACAGGACACAAAGAAATTAAGCTAGAACAGAGCTAGAAGTGTCCTTCCAGCTGATTCACTTTGGTAAAATATTATGAATGCTGCTGGGGGAGAAAAGCCATCAACAATCTTATCCAGCTGTGGACCTTACATGTTACAATACTGGCCGGCTTGGCAAAATATGCCCACTCATGTCATAGTGGCATGGATTTTATGGTGATAGCCAGTCACATTTCTATTGAATTTTTAGGTCTTCTCTATGAGAGAAAATACATACCTGGTAGTGTTAACCTTGTCAAAAGTTTGTGGCTGGGAGGACACAGGCTTTAAAGGGGGAAGCCACTGTTGTTTGCTAGATGGGCATGTAGTCAAACTACCTTCTACGTATTTATTTACATTTGTATGCATCGTCTATTTTTACTCTCAGCCTTGGTTGGAGAAGCTTGTTGCAGTAAGCAATGGTTAATGTAGAGACCCATAGTTGGTCAAGTGAGGAGAATAAGTTGACTGTTGGGCACTTAGCCCTAGATAGAACATCAATATAACCAATCAATATAAGCAATTCAGAACAAAGGATGCGAAGACTCCAGGAGCTGGAAAATGGGGAAGAATGTCATGAAGTGCTCTCTCTCGGAAATGATGTAGCTGTTGCAGTCATGGGTACACAAAGTAGCTGTGATATCTGCGTAAAATACCTGCACGTACAAAAAGGAAATGATACAAAGTGGGAACCAGCCGGGAAGAAGAAGGGGTCACTGGGGTTGGAAGGGTATATGAGAGAACAAGTATGATTGAAATACATTGTATACTATATGAAACTATCAAAAATTGTAAAAGTGGGTAGAAATTGGGACTTCTATAGGTGATTAGCAATTGAGGGCTCTGCAGTAATGAATGGATTTTTAATGCCATTGTCAAGGAATTCGGCTTTGTTCTGGAGAGAGTAGGTTAGGAGAGGAATAGGAGCCTGGAGAGAATCGGACGGCGAGAGGGGATAAAAAATGGGACTGAGCCATGGTTATGCGTTCAGTCTGCCACATGTATTCAACTATGGAACAAACAGGCAGGCAGAAACCCGTCCCCCAGTCCGTCAGCATCTCGAGACCCAATCAGTATCTTCATCTTCAGTCTCTGGAGGTGAGAGTTCCTGCATAATAGGAGCTTAGAGAGAGGCATGGCTATTAGCAGGAGCTTGGAGAGAGGCGTGGCTATTTGTGGCAAACCAAGATCTGAGGGAACCAGCTCTTAGCTGGGGGGAGGGTCACATGATGAGATTACTTTTACTGTTTTATTTAATTTGTGGTTTCCCATTATGACAGCAGCAAATGGGCTAAGCCACATATCTTTAATATTT
The DNA here is from genome assembly GCF_008632895.1 of Mastomys coucha. Taxonomy (NCBI): domain Eukaryota; kingdom Metazoa; phylum Chordata; class Mammalia; order Rodentia; family Muridae; genus Mastomys; species Mastomys coucha. Next base: position 81,463,793 of record NW_022196906.1, on the reverse strand, counting down.
TTTAAAATTACATTTATGAGTTTATTCAGGGCATGATACATGTCACGGCATATGTGTGGAGGTTAAAGGACTGGTAGGAAACTGTACTCTCTTTCCACCATGTAGGTCCCTGGCCTCAAACCCAGGTCACCAGGCTTCACAACTGACACATTCACTCGTCAAGCCCTAAGATATGTCTCTTGACCTCAATGTTAATATCACCAGAAATAAATACTTTGTCACTTTTAGGTGAATAACATTTGAATATTGTAGTGACTTAAAAGCTTGCTTTCTTTATATATATGTGAGAGAACAATATAAGTTACATTGCACTAAAACAATATGCTTGATTTGGTGTGAATCCAAATAGTTTTAATAGTGTTTTATATATCATTCCTTAACTGGTTTCGTTCTCAAATTTAATATTATTTAAATTTTGGTCACATGTTTTTAGAAACTATATGACTGAATCCACTGTTTAATATCAAGCCACTGATTAGAATTAGAATTCAGTTTATAAACTTAAAAAATGAATAGGTTAAGGTCTTGTGTTAGAAGTAAGCATTATTACTTATTATTATTATTATTATTATACAAATACATAATATGTATTATTGTACAAAGAAGCATATGATCAATGTGTAAGTTATCCATCAAGGCAATCTTTTTGCAAAAAAGGTGTTCCACCCAGAATTACCAGGAAGCAGCACACTTGGCTAAGATGGTCTGTTTCTTTTATCCCTAAGGCAAGGGAAAGCTTAGGTGCTCCTCACTGGCTAAGGTTCATCCTCACCATCTGTTCCCAACGGACTGACTGGCAGGAACAGAGGGACAGGGAAGAATTCGGAATTAGCTACACATAGATGCTTGGAATTCCAGTAACTGATTACACCTGGTCACACAACCGTATCTGACAAGAGACTAACCAAGAGACTTTCAGGGATGGGAGACCATGAGGAGAAGAGGGTACACGGCCACTTAAACCTGTTTGTAGGAAAGGAAATGACCAACTCTCTTACACTTAAAACTTACAAGTCACTAGATTCTCATCCTGGCATTTATCCGCTATCCTGCGCTCACCAGATGCTACTAACTACTATTTAAACCAAGGGCTGACTCTTGATGCTACGGCTACTTGATGGCCATGCCGGCTAAAGGGAGAGAGAAGATAATGGAAGCATGTGCGTGGGATGGGAGTCCCTTCCTAGCATAAATTATGTACCAAATGGCACTTAATTTTTCATCCTTCAATTATGCTCTTGAACACTGTACCCTAGAGAGGAGAGTGGAGTCTGCAGATGCAGTTAGACACAGGGATGCAGGCACTACTCTGCAGGACTGAGAAACCTGCACGGATGGACACTTTTAAATTAGATCAGCATTCTCTGACTGACCCAATAGTGTAGTAGGGAAATTTAGCACTGAGTAGAGAATGGACTTAGTCCTTCTCAAGGAAACTTCCATGTTATCAACTCTTACCTGAGCTTTGCCTCATTTAGCAGAAAATACTTTTTTTGTATCAGTTTTAAGAGTGGACTGGAAACTATTAATCAAAATCTGTATATATTTTAGTATGAATCTATACAAGACCTTGGGCACTTATAAGATGCTCGTTATTCTACAAATTTATATATTTAATACTACTAATAAAAAAGGGACCATGAACAATGGTTTCCCGTGCCCATTCCAATTACATAGTAAGAACTCTGCCATCCTTCTATGACCAGTACATTCCCAGGATTCAAGACAATGGAAACATAGTTAGAAATGCTCAAAGAATACTACTTGGCTATCCTTATTTTCCTGAGTTAGGTTAATAAACACCTCATGCTCATAGGGTTAAAACGACTTGATACAGATGGGACTTTGATATGAATGTTAGAATATGTTAAATTTACTGTGGATTTTCAGGGATTCTGATGACTAGTTTTTGTACTTACAGACAATGCAGAATCACAGCATCAAGTAAGGGAACCAAACAATGAAGAAATGCTTGGCTGCCCTCTAATTGTTCAAATGAGAAACGGGAGGCCCAGTTTGTTGGCTTGCTTGCCCAGTCTCCTAACAACACAAGATAAAAGTCAGATCCCTTAAATTATCTTTCTCACCAGATGTGCAATACTTTACACCCATGCTGGACATCTGTCCCTGAGCACTATCAGAAGAATATGAGTATTTCTTACAATATTGTGGTATGCCCCATTGGTAATGTAGCTCTCAATTCAATGTGAAAAAAAGTACATTTAGAGGGCTGGGGAGGTGGCTCAGTGGGATGTCATTTGCTTTGCAAGCCTGAAGACTTGAGTTCAGAGCTACAGAATCCACATAAAAGCCAAACATGACAGTGAATTGCTGTAACCCTAGCACTAGGGGGAGAGACAGGTCCATTCCTGAAGCTCATTGGTCAGCCAGTCTAGTGAATCAGTAAGCTTCAGGCTGAGGTGAGAGACCCTGCCTGAAAAAAATAGTGAGATAGAAGTAACTCCATGTCAGTCTCTTCCCTCTACATATGAGTGCACATACACACAGAGGTAGTTATAGACAGTAGCCAGGAACTATAACATAAGTAATAACCCAGAAAAATTATAATGGCAAGTACAACTTCAAATACAAAAGCCACACTCCATAAACGTTTGATAATAATTATGTTTGACATTTGTTTGAAACCCAAGCACACAGAAACATGGTTGTGTTGTATAATTTATTTCTCTCTTTCAGACACTGATGTAGGATAGGAAATCTCTCCTCTCAACTAACACAAGTGAAGCGATTATTAGAGGCAATAGATGAGCTGGCTCAGCCTCCTCTATACTGTTTCCTTCTTTTACTCAACAAATGTTTTCCAGCCTTTTTGGGATAGTGGATTTTTAATCAATTTTTGTTTCTGTAAGTCATGCTCCATCCTCCTAAAAATGGTGAGAAAGAGTTGGGACCAAGACTATTTGTAATTCAAGTAGACCCCACTAGAGTGCACCATGTCACCCCAAAAGCCAATATAACAGGTCTTTTAAAAAAATCTCAAGAGGAAACCATTGATCATAACCCCAGTGGTCAGGGAGCAACTTCTGAACATTAAGTAAACATGTGCATTGCAAAATAATGACTGGGAATCTTCTTAAGAACAAGATCATATGATTTATGTTTACTAAATATATAACATTCTGCACCAGTAACTTGGTTCTATGGATAATTATTGTTATATTTTTCAAAGGAAAAAAATCATTCAGATAGGTCTGTCACATAATGAAGAAGCATAGACTACATGGCTGACTGGCACGCTGTGAATTTACACTAAAGACTCATGGGACATCAAATTACAGAATGCTGGTGAGAAGAAAGGGTATGTATGGGGTCAGGGTGAAAACAAAACCCAACACCAGAAACTCTGAACGTTGAGACAAAAGCGAAGGTCGGCAGAAGTAACACGGAACTCTAGTTATAGATTGCCTTACGTGAAGAAGATGAATCCTCCGCTGGACGCATGGGAAAGGGTGAGGAAAATGAGAAGTCCCACTGATCCAACAAGACATGGATGGAGAGTAGGCTAGGACTCAGGAAGAACAGGATGTCACCCTTGAATAATACACAGGGTGTTGTCACTTGCCCGTCCCCTGCTAGTCAATTTGGGATCAATCAGTTCTGTTCCTTCTACTAACTTTGTTTATAAGCCAGTGTGTCCTAAGACCCTGTGTTTTGTCCTTAGGTCTCCTGCTCTGCTCACTCTCCCCAGACCATTGGTTCTCAGCCTGGGGGCCATGACCTTTTGGGGGTCAAATGACCCTTTCACAGGGCTTGGTAAGACCATTGGAAAACACAGATATCAACATTACAATTGAAAACAGCAGCAAAGCTACAGTTATGAAGTAGTAATGGTTGGGGGTCACCACAACAAGAGGAACTGTTAAAGGCTCGCAGCATTGGGCAGGTTGAGAACCACTGCCCTAAGCTATCACTTTTTTTTTTTTTTTTTTTTTTTTTTTTTTTGTAGCCAATGTATTGGGAAGCCTTTCTCCATCTTTCTCCTTCTCCCCTGGTTCCTATTTCCACTGTGATGCTCTTATTTCAGGTTTCATTACATATGGCTCAAATTAGTAAAGGCTATTCAATTGACCTCTAGTTTCTTCCATTTTTCCTCTTCCAATAAGTGCTTCACATTGCCCCAATTACTATCTGTCAAACAAAGAGACCTGTCTTGTCACTTTAAAACTACAAGCCTTCAAGGACACGTTATTATCCAGAGTAAAGTCCATGATGCACAGGAGCCCTTACTACCCAGCTAACTGCCTTCTTCCCTGGTCAGTGACCTTCCCCACCAGCTCAAGCCTGGGATGCTATTAGCTACTGTTCCTCTTTTCTTGACAGACTCATTCATTGCTTACAGACAGTTCACATGTTACTTTCTTCAGACACCCCAGAAGAGGGCATCAGGTCTCATTACAGATGGTTGTGAGCCACCGTGTGGTTGCTGGGATTTGAACTCAGGACCTTTGGAAGAGTAGTTAAGTGCTCTTAACTGCTGAGACATCTCTCCAGCTGTACTGGCTGGTTTTGTGTGTCAACTTGACACAGGCTGGAGTTATCACAGAAAAGGGAGTTTCAGTTGGGGAAGTGCCTCCATGAGATCCAGTTGTGGGGCATTTTCTCAATTGCCCCTTGTGGGTAGTGCCATCCCTGGGCTGGAGGTCTTGGGTTCTATAAGAGAGCAGGCTGAGCAAGCCAGGAGAAGCAAGCCAGTAAGGAACATCCCTCCATGGCCTCTGCATCAGCTCCTGCTTCCTGACCTGCTTGAGTTCCAGTCCTGACTTCCTTTGGTGATGAACAGCAATATGGAAGTAAGCCAAATAAACCCTTTCTTCTCCAACTTGCTTCATGGTCATGATGTTTGTGCAGGAATAGAAACTCTGACTAAGACACCAGGCCCAGATGTTACTTTCAATAACTTACAGAAGTCAGGCTTTCCCGAGAAGAATGAGTACCTCATTGGCGTTACCTGGATTCCTCTAGCAAGCATTGTGTAGTTTTGATGTAGCAGTTGTAAGAGTCTATTACAATGACTTGTCCATGTAACCTTCATATACACTGTACATCTTACAGACTTTGAGTTCCTTAGCAAGAACTATAGTGTCTCTTATTTTTACAGTACATATTAACTTAGGGGAGGGGGAAGGGAGAGAGGAGAGAGAGAGAGAGAGAGAGAAAGAGAGGAAGAGGAGGAAGAGGAGGAGGAGGAGGAAGAAGAAGAAGAAGAAGAAGAAGAAGAAGAAGAAGAAGAAGAAGAAGAAGAAGAAGAACTGGAAGGGGAAGGGAGAGAATGAGGGAGGATCTAGAGAACATGTCTGAGCAGGGAGGAGATGACTTGAGTTTTAAAAAAGATGAGAAAGAGAAGGACTGGTTTTGATGAACCCAACCAGAGAGGCATTGACCTTACTCACCTCTGCCCTCAGTTATCCAAACTCTGACCAGGAGATAGTTCGTGCTCCCCAGGAAGAGAGAGAGAACATATCTCCTGAGCACCACTCCTTAGGAAGAGAGAGAGCGTGGCCAAGACTCAGGAGACTAAGAGATGTCAGTACAGATAGTTTCCTTGTCACACAATTCTGAGAAGTATTGTCGGTGATCATAAAAATAAAATGCTTCTGCAGTCGCATGGTTCTAGCAGCTGAATGGACCATATGTGTGAAAAATACCAAGGATTTGCAAAGAGAACTGAAGAGCATAAAAACACAGGCTATTCAAGAAGACATATGTGGCTGCACACCTGTGTATCCTCCAGCAAGTTTAAAATTAGTTCTTATCCTTGAATGGCTGAGCCACAGCACTAGCACTGAGCCCAGAAGTAGTAGCAAATTATTAAATGTTTATATTTATTTTTACTACAAGGGAGGTAGAGTTAGCCATGTATATTACAAGAAATAAGTAACTGTTTGAATTGTTTAATATGGTAAATCAGACAAGATTCTGAAGCTATTGACCCTGAACTTCTATTTTGTAAGAAAATGTTTATTTTCTGATAGTTCAAGGCTACCTCTCTAGGTGATGACAGAGACAGGAATCTACAGACTCTAAAAAAACAAGAAGGTTGTTAATAAATTTGGCTTAGGGGCTATACACTGCTGCCTGAGCTTTGTGGGGGGAAAAAACGGTATTTCCCAGGTGAGTCCCATGGTGAGTTCAATATCTCAGGGTATATACAAGATACAACTGAGGAGCGTTTTTTGTGTGTGTGTTGGGGGGGACACATGCAAAAACCCTCACAGTGATCATTCACAGAATGGGATGGGACAGGTCACAGTCTACAGGAAGTCTGTGGCATGCTGAGTCACAGACTCATTAACAGAACTCACACTGAATTGTATTACTGGGACAAAGGTTATATGCCTTAGGAACACAATTATAATAGCAGTCTACCTTCCTATGTATGTACATTCACATATATGAGGACACGTGTGTGTGTATGTGTGTGTGTGTGAGTGTGTACATATGTGCTTACAGAAGCCAAAGGCTGACAAGTGTGTCTCTCTCCATGACTCTACACTTTATGTATTGAGGTAGTCTCTCATTGATCCCAGAGCTTATATAGATTGGGCTAGTCTAGCTAGCCAGCTTGCCCATGGGATCCCCTCCTTTCTGAGTGCTAGGATTATTGGTGGGTCACCATAATGTCCCAGATTCTATGTGGGTGTTGAGGATCCAAACTCCAGTCTTCTTGTTTGCATAGCAGGTGCTTTATCCACTAAGCCTCCAGAGTTCGTAATAATGTAAGAGGATGGCATGAAAGCTCTGGGACAAGTTTGGCATTGCTAGTCTCATTTAAGAAATAGAGCAGGAGCTGGAGCGATGGCTCAGTGGTGAACAGTACTTGTACTCTTTCAGAGGACCTGGGTTTGGTTCCTAACACCCACGTGGTGGCTCACAACCATGTGTAACTCTGGTCTAGGATGATATGAAGCCTTTTATGATCTCTGTGGATACCAGGAATGCACACAATGCACATATATGCATATAGGCAAAGCACCCCCACATATAAAATATATAAATGAATATAAAAGTTAAAGGGAAACTTCAAAATATATCACCTTCTCTTTCAAATCAGCACTTTTTCAATTTCAGTTGCCATCCTACTAGGTTTTCCAGTGTCTCCATCAAAATTCTTCATTGGCTATTGGACTTAGTGTGAGGCTATTTGAAATATATTTGAATATATATATTGAATATATATGTTTAATATCTATATATCTATATGTAGATATATATCAAACTTAGTTATAGAGGTTCACTTTACATGCCCAAGTCCCTGGTTTAAACTTCAACACCACAAAATAAATTATTTTAGATGATGCAAAGTGATAAAATGTACAAAATTAAGGAAATGTCTGATCAATCTCTGAGGAGAAAATAGAAAAAAGGAAAGAACTCCTTGAAAGTGAATATATATATATATATATATATATATATATATATATATATATGATATACCACAGCAGGAAAAAGGGCAACCTGCCAATAGTACATGCATTTTGGCCTATATAGTTTAATAGGTATAGATGAATCAGTAGACAACTATGCATAGATAGGTATAATGATCTTGTTCACAGTATATAGATGAACAGACACACCAAAATCAGTTCAGGTTAACTATACTTATAAAGAAGTGGTATATTCATGAATTATTCTTATTTCTTTTTACTTATTTGCATCTTCCTTTCTACAATTATTTTACATTAAGTTAAATAAAAATTCCACACCTTAGTATAGTTAGGATGTCATAATTAATGACCTGGAAGGGATTAACCTGCTGTAATTTGTGTGTGTGTGTGTGTGTGTGTGTGTGTGTGTGTGTGTGTGTAATGCAGCAGAAGGCAGAATGCAGGCATTTTGCAGTCAGAGCACAGTACTTGAAGCTCCTCTCACACTGCCCTGTCCTCACAGGGGCTCTCAACTTGTCCGCAGGAGCCTATGGACTGGAGTGTCCCTCCAGCAAAAGTTGTTCTGTGCATCCAGGTCTTGCTATTTATCACTGCACAATTTGTTTTGACTCCCATTTTGCCTAATTGTCTCCTTTCTCCATTCTTCCCTTCAACCTTGACACCTCCATGGATCCTGAAGATTGAAGCATGTGTCTTTCTGCTGCTTGCTTGTTTTCCAGCTGGAAACTCCATCGAAAGACCTTTCTGAAGATTTCTTGAGGGGTCTTACATGAAGGTTGGAGCTACAGATTACAGCTCCTTGCCTAGCTACATGTTTGGAAAGCTGTGTTCATGACTCAGGCACAGTGGACCTTGAGTGGAGGCACTCCAGCTTTTAGGAGTTCTCCCAGAGGCTGATAAAGATGGCATAGTGATGCAAACTGAATGTGTGTGTATACTGAAAGGTAGACAGGGTAAGAATGACCTTGAGCAGAGATTAAGAGTCTATAAGATCAAGTATCTAGCTACTAAGTTAGACTTTCAAAGAAAATGAAGTATGGGCGTGGGAGATTGCTCAGTATGTAAGAGGACTTGTGCAAGCATGAGGACCTAAGTTTGGGTCCCCAGCAACCATGAAAAAGCTGGGCATGGCCACCTGCACCTGAGCCTAAAATCCCAGTTCTCCAGGAGTCAAAGACCGGATGATGCCTAGGGGCTTCCCTAGACAGCCAGCCTAGCTACAAAACAATTACCAGGTTCACCGATAGACTCTGCCTCAAGGCAATAAGAGAGAATGATATCGCCAGACACCCCAGAAGGGAACAGGAGGATGCTGGGAAAGCTGGAGTGACTGAAGGAAATGAGCCAGTCAAGATATGGGGTAGCAAAGCCAAAGGTGACCATCATCTGCATGACATGTCAATGCTGCATTTTCAGAATAAGCTTTGCACTTTCTGTATTCTCTTTTAGGCTATTCAGTTGGTTTCCCTCTGATAAGAGCTGATCTCAAAATAATTTTCTTTCTTAAAGAAAGAAAATGTTGGATGGTCATTTCAACCAAAGAGCCTCTGTTTCCCATTTGTAACTCACAACTCACACAGAAAAACAGAACTTTCAAAAGCTAAAAAGAGGGTTCAGAGAACAGAGATGCAAGCATGCAAGACTTAATACCTGAGTTCCAGCCCCAGACTCATATGGTGGCAGGAAAGAACAGACTCCAGAGACTTTCCCTTGGCCTGCATGTATGTCATGATATGCATGCACCTGCACACATGTGTACACACACACAGACAAAGAGAGACAGAGACAGAGACAGAGAAAGAGAAAGAGAGAGACATTGAGAGACTAAATTTACAAAGGTAAAGAGTGAGGGGAATATTTTAAAGAAGAAGATGGGTAAATTGGAAAATGATGGTGATTCTAGACTTTTATGTTTAACTTCTTAAAAAGTGTGCTGTATTGAGTGAGAACCTTGCAGAATTTTTCCATTATAAATTTGAATATTAATGTCATACATGACAATTCATCACTAAAACATTTCTGTTAGTGCATAATTTAGATTTAAGCTTTCTTTATTGACTTATTGATTCAAATGAAGAAGGCATAGTATATCATAACTAAATACAGTAAATATTAATAGTCACAGGACTGGTGAAGAGCTTTGAACACAGAGTATTGTGAGATGCAGGAAGAACATTATACTTTAAAGGCCACTGAAGATGATCCTAGATATGCTGGTTGTGACTAGAAAGACAAGCTCAGAGATTGATGAAGATTAAAGATCCCTCTATTGTCCTTATTTTGAAACTTAAGCATGAGAATTACAAATGTGGGTATTTACTACAAATTCAAATAATTTAAGTTTTGTAAGTATAAACATGAACAGCAACTAAATGCTTAATAATAGACACCCTTATGCCTCATCTCTCCAGTCTCCCTTCTAAAGATGCCAGTCTTGTCCCCAGCACACCTTCTGTGAAGTTTTATATAAATTGTATTTGTGCTTTCATCTGTCCTGCTTGATATCTAGCACATCCCTCTAACCAGAGTCTTTGCGTTTCTCAAAACTGAAAATATAAATAGGATCAACACAGGGCCCTTATAACGACTCCTTGAGATTAAAGATGAGGAAGAACCTAATACAAATGCTGGAACACACTGTAGATCTGGGTTGGGTTTCACACCTCAACTGCTACAGACTACAAAAAGCCACTAGCCCTGAAGGTCAGTTATTTAGATTGAGCTCAACTGGGCCATTATGATGATTTGAGCAAGCTTGACTCATCTCTACTGGGGCTCCCTTCAGCATCTCCAGATGTCCGCTGAGTCAGCTGGAGGCTGGCCAAGTATTGGGTATAGTACCTAAGTTCCTTTCTCCTCCCTCTTAGCTTTCCTTCTCCATTCAGGCTGGCTCAGGCTTCTTCCCACAGGGGGCCAGGGCTTACCAACAACAAATGGAGCATGCCCAGTGTCTGAGCTTTTGTATGTAGGCAGCTTCTGTTACTCAAGGTCAGACCACATTTAACCACCTGAGGGGAGGAAAAATGAAGAATTTAGGGGTGTTTTTAAGTTCACTGTAGTCTTCACACTGTTTCTCTTCCTGCTCATACTTTACCAAGATATCTTCACTGTTAAAATGTTGTCTTAAATTGAGATGTTATTTTCACTTGTTCTCTTTAGAAACCATAAGTATTTCTCCAGGACACACTGCTTGTTTTCATTCCCTACATATCTCCTTTCTTCCTGAGATTACATTTACACAGAGCCTCATCAGTTATAAAGTCCGTTCATCAAGTAGATTGCATTATGTAAGTCTCATAATCAGAGTTAGACAAAGCAAGAATTTTCATTTCCTTCTTGTACCAAGGAAACACACTCAAAATGGTTTTTCTGGGCACTCTTGTTCATGCAAACAGCCTTGAGAACCAGCTGTTACATTTTTAGACATCCCTTGAGCCAGCTGTTAAATATAACCTTTAAAACGGCAACCTTTATACATCTCTGAGTAAATAAATCAGAGTAAAAGCAAAAGTGGTATTTAAAGCTCAGCACATCCCGGTTATTACTGTACATCTTCCTATGATTGAGGTCATTTCCATCTATCTTATCTCTATGGTAGAGATGCTATGGGGTAGTGTACTCCCCCTCTGCTGACTGCAGACTACTGTCTGGTTGCTTTCTTTCCTTTCTTGACATCTCATCTCAGAGGTTCACTTTAGTTCAAGAGGCTCAGGCACTGGGACAGGCCAAGTGCATTAACAAGAAAGGATTCTGTATCAGCTATTTCATGAGAGAAACAATGTCCCAGCTGACTCTTCACAATGTATTCCACAACTTGGCAGAGAAATCAGTACTCGGTAGTGCTTCCTACAGCTCGGCAGCAACTAGGTTACTCAAGCCTCTCTTATCTTAACTTTAAAACAAGACTAAAGACTATTCCATGGAATTTTGTTTAGTTTAAATGAAGCAATATATATATATATTATATATTTTATATATTACTTAATTTGTGTGTGTGTGTGTGTGTGTGTGTGTGTGTATACATATGCCAAGGATCATTAGCCCAACACCTTCGCTAAATTTTAGACAGCAGTAGAAGGAATAGAAAGGGGCTGCAGATAAGATACTTCACTTACTTTTCCCAGTCACACACCTAACAGTCCTCTGGCATCTTCCCATGGTTGATGTGGAGATGGTAGTGTAGCCCAGTCAAGGTCCATGAAGTAGGGACAGCTTTTTAGACAGCAGCAGGTGACTTTCCCTGTTCTCACTCTTGGTACTAAGAGATGGTACTAAGGCAATAATCATGAAACTAAAAAACTGGCATGCTAAAGATGCCATCATGTGAAAGAAGGAAATAGCTCAGATCCTTGAAGACATAATTGAGTTGCCAAGTGTCCTGGGGGCCAGGGCTTACTTCTGGACTGGTACATGTATAAGACCTACTTGCTACCTAAGCATCATCATACATTCTAATGTTTGAAAATTATTCTTAACTAATAACCTATGCCAGCATTAGAGGTTAGGGGCCTCAGAGAGGAGGAATGTAAAGAGGAAGGAAGCTGGGGTGAGGGTGTCTGAGGCTGACTTAATAAAGTCTATGAAGTTGTTTAGCTTTAACAATGAATAACTTCTTTGTGTATACCAGTGCTTACATCTAGAAGCCAGAGGCCAATGTTAACAAACCCCAGGGATCCTCCTGCTTCTGTTTCCCCCTGTTCTGGGGTGACAGCCATGCCTGGCTTCTATTTGCATGCTAGAGATCTGAACTCAGGTCATCTTGCTTGCATGGCAAATGTCTAGTCACTGAGCTATCTCCACGGTCCCAGTGATAAATACAAAAATATGTGTTTCCTCACCCAATTGTTGGTTACAAGACTGAGAAGCTCATAAATGATGGAATAGCAAATAAAAGGTTCTATAAATGAAGACATTTCCTATAGAGAAAAAAATCAATTTTATTTCCTAACCATGAACATACTCAAAGATGGCAATACCACAGGAAACTTAATGTGAAGAACAGTGACCTAAGAATAGAATGAACCACATAGCTGTCAGAGAAAGAACTTTTATAAATATAAAATATGTTGCCCATGCATAGAGATCTATATATTTTAGCAATATTTACTGGCAGTCTAATGGGTTTATTCTAATGAAGAATTGTCTGCATACAGGAAATGTTGCTAAATTCTTTCTAACATTCTTTATCCAAAGCACTTGGGCAGTCATGACTTCCTCTAGAATACTCATCTCCTGCTTAATAAAATGTTTTTTTTTTCTTTGTGGGGCATCATATTTGGTGACTATGAAAAGCTTGGTCCTTCCTCGAGGCAGCACTGTTTACAGTACTCAAGCTACAGTGACAGAGAACTGCAGACTTGTCTTTCTTCTAGTTCTGGACCATGGGACGTCCACAATCAAGGCCCCAACAGATTTAGTGTCTGGTGAGAGCCCACTGTCTTGTTAATAGCAACACCTCTTGTCTGTGTTCTCAAATAGTGGAAGCGCTTAGGAGTCAGTGTGGAGCATCTCTTAGAGGTCCTACTCATGCCCATAAGGGTTCTGCCCTTGTGACTCAATAGCATCAAAAGTCCCATTTCCTATAGTCATTACCTTCTCATGGTGCAAATTCTATAGAACACAACATTTGGAACATAGCAAGTATCCTAATGCACAGTACATTAAAATGAAATTCTTTGTTTTGTTTTGTTTTTTAAATCTCTGGGTTTTTTTTTCTACAGAATGAAATTAAAGTGTCTGGAAGATATAACTAATGGGAAAGGGTGGGAGAGTGTAGTTCAGGCGTCTGGTGTTTTCAAAAGTGCGTGGTCCTCAGCAGCTCAGAAACTTCTAAAGGCTTAAAATCTGAGGAGACAGCTTAGCTCTGTAAATCCTGCTTTGATTAGCCAGCCCACCTTGCATTGTCTCCATTGGTCTTGGCCTGGCTCAAATATCCTTCAACTCTACACCTGACTGTCTATTATTGTTATTTTGTGAGATTTTAAGTCTTTCTCTTTCCCTTCCTTCCTTCCTTCCTTCCTTCCTCCCTCCCTCCCTCTCTCCCTTCCTTCCTTCCTTCCTTCCTTCCTTCCTTCCTTCCTTCCTTCCTTCCTTCTTTCCTGTCTGTCTTTCTTTTTCCTCCTTTCTTTCCTCCTCTTCCTCTTCCTCCTCCTTTTGTCTTGACAATCAGAACAGTTTCTCACTTCTACCTCAAAATTCTGCCTAGCTGAAGCTCAGTGATGGAATTTCTATAATATTTGTTATCACCTTCTTAATAATTTATGCAAGCATTTACTGGGCATCAGCATATTGATCTACATAGCCATGACCCAGTCTTCAAAAATCTGGCTGTTTCAGAACCATAGTATCTGTACTTCTGCCATTTGAATTCTTTCCCATGAACTTGAATGTTAACATAAACCCTGTGACCAAGAACCCTGAGCACAATTTCTAAGAACCTAGAATCTACAAAACATCTGAAGCTAATGATTTTCAATTATTTCTTCACATACAATATATATGTACTGGGCCAGACAGTGCCACTAAACAGCATTTACTTTATGAGTCCCAGATTAAGTAACGTTTTCCTTGATAGAGGAATTAAAAAAGCCAGCTGGGTTCTTCTCTCTGCCATCTGTTAATACTGTGCCATCTGCCCCAGGCCTTGCCGTATCACTATTGTGCTGATCTTGCTTTGAACTTGACTATAGAAAAAAGATCACTCAAAACTCTCTGAAAATGTTGTTCAGCATTTCTATAGGATGTAGCTCTTTCTACACGTGAGTCTTCCCAATGCTATTCTTCTAGGCTTATGACATTCTTAAGTACTGAGCATTGATGTTTTTAAAGAATTATTTATTTTATTTTATATATAAGAGTACAATGTAGCTGCCTTCAGAAGAGGGTATTAGATCCCATTACAGATGGTTGTGAGCCACCATGTGGTTGCTGGGAATTGAACTCAGGACCTCTGGAAGAGTAGTCAGTGCTCTTAACCGCTGAGCCATCTCTCCAGCCCCAATCCTTGATGTTTTTAGATCCTCTTTTTTTTTTTAATGAGTGTGCTTCCTTGTAAATATCTGTCAATTTACACAACTTAATATGACTGGATGTTTTATCACTTAATATTACTGGTTGAATTTTTGGCAAACCCATAGAATTGGGACAGGTGATTAAATAATCAGAGTGAAGTGCATAGCAAGGTGTTGGAAGAGAAAAAAAATGGGCTGTAAGACAGGTGGGGGATGTAAAATCCTGGTCCAGTACCTCAGTGTTAGTCTCAGGTGAGACAACCCTAGTCGCCTCATTTATAAAATGGTAGTTCCTACCTTGAAAGAATAATCATGAAACCAGAGGGTGTGTGTGTGTGTGTGTGTGTGTGTGTGTGTGTGTGTGTACACTCTGTGTGTGTATAATGTAATATGGAAAAAGATTTTGGATACAGTATCTACAGAATAGACTAAAATATACTCTATATCTTACCTAAAAACTCACTAGTTTTCCAATATTTAAAAAAAAATTGTTTTAACTCAGTAGTCTGCTCAAAATGATACACCTGATTTATTTCTAACTAATGTATCCATGTGTTCTTCAATCCAATATACCACAGGATCACCATTTTTACTGCTGAACTTTATACCATTGACTGTTAGTTTATCACTTTATCTAAACTGAATATACAAAAAGATTTTTGGGAGGGATGCATTTATTGATGTTTTACCTCATGGACACTTCATGGACAAGAGTCCTATATAGGAAAATGCAGTCCTAACATTGACTTGAAGCTCTCTCAACTTCTTTACTAAAACCCTAACACACAAACTAAACAACCATCATGCATAGAGAAATATCCCTTGACAATACTAGATTTCAAGTGTCACAAGACAGTCTTCCTGTCTCCCTTATAATGAGGTTAGTTTTCAGAAGACAAAACCATCAGCTTTTGTCTACTAATCGATTACCTGTGATGTAAGCATCTCTACTTCATCACTATGCAGGCCTGCAAAGAGAAGCTACTGCCCCTAGTAGTGGGTGTGGCAATCATCATAGACCCAGTTCACGTGCTCCCTCCTCTGATTTGTTCTAGGATCTACCCTTCCAGGATCTACTCTTGCTCCCATCAGTTGACTTTGACCTCATTTCTGACCTCGAGACTTTCCAGTTTCTGGATCTCACCTCTATTTTCCAGTGAGGACACTGGCTTGCGTTTATATCAACAGCTCTGCTTAAAAGTAAAGCAAGAGTTTCTCAGTAGTGAACCCCACACTGTTTGGGCATTCTTCAGTGGATAAACCCTCATGTGTCAGCTAATGTGTGACAAACACTCTGGCTTGAGACCCAGTTCCTAAGTTTGTTCTCCCAAAGAAAGACTTGGCCTTTTTCTGGGACACTTACAAACATAGTTACTATGACAGTCTCACTTGCTACCCAGTTACAACCATCTCTTGGGACAATGTAGCACTTACAAACAAACTGATGTTGTTTTTTCTGTAGTCCTCTGTGTACTTGAATGAGCCCACTGCCCCCCAGCCTCCTCTCCCTACTCCATGGCTTATTCCACAATAAAGTCCATGCCTCTATTTTTCAACAGCTACCTTAATTTCACTCTCAGGCCCAGGATGTACCTTTGTAAGCTCTGACTCACCCACATCTTTTGGTATGGCTCCACCCTTACAACCACCCACTCTTCTCTGCACACTCACCATGAGGACTTTCAATCAAAGCCAACCTGAGTCATTTGGCTAGTTTTGAGCACCAGTTATTTCTGGTCCAATAGACTGCATTGACTCCAGTATTATACCATTTAGAGCCCAAGCAGACCACCTGAGACATTTCTGGAAACATCTCTCATCTGCTTTTCCTTAGCATCCTGAGAGTGTCCCTCTTCATTCTCACTTTAGCTCACTACTCAGTCACTGAGTGTAACAAGCCAAGCTTGTGTGTTATGATACATGCTAAGTATAAGATAATATACTTAATATAGTTCTCCTTGTTGTGGTGACCCCCAACCATAAGAGGGTCCATTACCCTCTTATACTGTAGTTTTGCTGCTGTTTTGAATTGTAATGTAAATATCTGTGTTTTCCAATAGTCTTAGATAACCTCTATGAAAGGGTCATTTGACCCCTGAGAAGGTCATGACCCACAGGCTGAGAACCAATGGCCTGGAGAGAATGAGCAGAACAAGAGACCTAAGGACTAAACACAGGGTCTTAGGACACACTGGCTTATAAAAATGATTGATCCCAAACTGACTAACAGAGGATGGGCAAGTGACAATACCCTGTGTATTCTTCAAATAACCTTACTCAAGTATCTTGTGTGACCCTAAGATGTGTGAAAAGTAGTTTAGTATTCCAGGCTTCAAAAAGTATTCTTTCTGCTAGAGTCAAGTATAAAAGCATTATTTCCCAAGGAAGCAAGTAGATGTATAAAAACTGCAACATGGGGTTAAACAAGTGCCTTGGTCTAATGTTTAAACACTCACTTGTCTTATAAGAAGCTGCCCTGAGGGGTGTGGCCTTGCTTTTCCAGAATGTGTGTAAGGCACCCCTTATCCTGGCTCTGTGTTGTAGTTTATGAGGGAAAAGGACCCCCTTTTTTTTGCTTTCTTGTGACATATTCTGTACTGTTCTACGGATTATGTCAAATCCATGCATGTTACATCAAGTCGGGGAATTCTTGGCATGTGCTGATTGCTGCCCAGTTAATGAGAGATGGAGGCATACCACATCGAGCATTGTGATAAAGCAGCTAAAAGTACATTCAAAGCCGAAACCTTTATAATGTGTTATCACAGCTGGTGACTTTGTCAGAGCTATCACTTAGCAGTCGGTCTCTTAAAATTTCCAAACTTAAACCTTAAAGACATGGGTTCAAGGCCAGCCTGGTTACATGAAAGTTCTAGGCCAGAGAGAGTTAGTTAGACCCTATTTCCAGAAACAGCCTATTAGGGACATTCCTACTCACAGGGAGCAGGCCAAATCTCCCTGCTCCTTACAATCAGTCTGCCAATTTTCAATAAGGCCAGGATATACAGCTGAGGGCTGGGGGCCTCTGTGGACTCAGGAAGGCGCTGCCATTTCTGTTGTCACCAGAAAGAAATAAGATGCTTGGTGGCAAACATATCAGGGATTACCTGCAATCGGCCTGTAAAAAAAAAAAAAAAAAAAAACCTGCCTGTGTTTACATCATGGCTCAGCTACTGAGCAGACATGTGGCCATGAACAAGTACATTACTGCCCACCGCTGGCATTAGAAACTTTGAGTCTGTAAAACAATGATGTACCGGCCCCCACCTCCTAGCCCCCAAACCCTGAAAAAAACAATCAAATGAAATAGCATCTGTAAAGTGCTTTATAGGATTGCCTGGGCCACTGTTCAATGAATATTCAACACTATTGCTGCCAAATACAACCAATGCAGGGGCAGACTTTTGGCATGTGTAGACACATGTGTAGTCTCATCTCAAGAGCATACTCTTCTATTGAATTTAGACACCGGCCCAAAGGGACCCTAAACCTAGTGCCAAGGCAGCAAATACCATTGACTCAGGTGACACCTATAGCGTGAGTAGTGGACATAGCAATAATGCAGGTTTAAAAGCATCCGCTAACAACACAGTAGGAAACCAGCACTGGCAGGCACTGCTGGTGGTATCCATGTGGGAGCTGAGTCACCTGACAGAAATAGGCTCTGTTCTGGCAGACTCTGACATGTGAGAAGCTCCCCTTTCGCCAGGAGCTTCCCACATGTGTGTTTAAACTTTGACAGAGATCTTGTGAAATACCTCCTCTGAGCAAGGCGGCTGCTGACATGACACAGTGGTTTGTCAGTCAAAGGATTCCTTCACCCTACACATCACTTCTTGCTTCCTTGTCCGGAGCCTGTTTTAAAATCAGATGTGGAAACGCTCAGCGGGACTTGTGCATAGAGTCTTAAACAAGTTAAGACAGGCCTTGTGGGAATTAGGCAGTGCACATCACAGAACGTTTTAGATTCACTGATTGGTTAAATATCGTCGGCAGCCAAAATTGCTTAGAATCTGTAATGGGCTGCGCCTGAGTGATAGAGAAGGATGCTCGCCGTGGCTTTTGTCTTTAGGAGGAGCATAGTTTTAATTGGTGTGAAAGGGCTATAGGCAAATAATTATAGTGTATCATGGTAGGCTTGGTAACGGACCGATTTTCAAAGTGATACATAGAAGA
Organism: Mastomys coucha; assembly: GCF_008632895.1. Classification (NCBI taxonomy): domain Eukaryota; kingdom Metazoa; phylum Chordata; class Mammalia; order Rodentia; family Muridae; genus Mastomys; species Mastomys coucha. The sequence continues at coordinate 81,445,201 of NW_022196906.1, read as the reverse complement.
GACTAGGAATAAATTGCACCAGTCCACTGTGCTCACTTCAACAGTTCTGAATAGGAAATTGCCTCGAGTTTTCTGTGTTACCTTCTTATTATGCAAGAATAAATCCCTCCCGTAGAAATTATCTCCCTTTCGATAGTACAAGTAGTACAAGCATACATTTCTGGTTTGGTTTGCTGGGTCCTGAGATTCTGCACCTGCTGAGTTTAGATGTAACTGCTCTGTTAAGGAATTGTTACAGTCATCATCAGTGATAAGAAACTGCTGGGCATGCAGGAGTCTAGAGAAGAAATAGTCTGTGTTAAGAATGGCCGATCAATATACAATTTCTGCCATCTAATGATTTTGCAAAGAGATTTGCATGTCTCATACAAATCTTTTTCATTTAAGTATAAAGAGCACAAGTTATAGAAATAAACAAATATTCTAGGGTAATAAGAAAAAGTGTGTCTTAATGCTTCATCACAACTGACAAGAGAAAATCATACCTCGGCATAGTGTTACACTCTCGAAATGCCAATATTAACTTGAATAGAAGCAAGGGATGCAGAGAAAATCAATATACTTCTTTCTTAAGCTATCCCTTAGCAAAAAAAAAAATCTTTTATTTGAGGAGTTGGGGGAAGTCAAATCAGAATGGCTTTTGGGAAGTGGAAGAAATGTCAAGCAAGAAATTTGGAATGCTTTAATGAAACTCTGCAGAGAAATAAAAAAAAATATCATAACAAAAAGTCTTCAATTGTAAATAATAATACAAAACAATGTTGAGAGGGGTGAGGGGCAGTGCATGCTTGTCATCCTAGCACATATGGGGTCATTGAGCCCAAACCAGCTTGAACTATAAGACAAGACTGTTTCAAAGGCAAAACCAAAAATAAAACAAGAAAGTGGGAGTAAGTAAAAAAGGCAATGAAGTGGAAGAAACAAAGGAGATGCCATCTTTCTTTGAACCAAATGAGCAGTTTTCTCAGGGAAGGGACACCTTGACCAGTTCACACAAGGGCAGACATTTATTACCTGTTCAACTCTGATAAGCACATTCTACCTCTGCAAATTGATTCATGCACTGGTAAAAATAATGTGTCTTGGGGACTGGAGAGATGGCTCAGCAGTTAAGGGCACTGACTGCTTTTCCAGAGGTCCTGAGTTCAATTCCCAGCGACCACCTGGTGGCTCACAACCATCTGTAATGAGATCTGATGCTCTCTTCTGGTGTGTCTGAAGACAGATACAGTGTACTCATAAACATAAAATAAATAAACCTTTAAGAAGATCTTACCAGGCCTGGTGGCTGAGGCCTGTACTCCCAGCTCCTTGGGAGACTGACGCTGGGAGATCATAAGTTTCAATCCTATGCGGGGCCATTTAGTGAGATGTCCCAAAAAGGAGGAAAGACATGGCAGAGATGCAGCTCAGTGCAGGTATGAAGCTGTAGGATCCATCTTCAGTACCGCAAACCAAATATGTTTCTTAAGTCAGTAGTGGTTTTGCTTTCCTCCTCTACTCTCTGCATTAGGTATAGATTACAGAGTGCGACATGATGTTTCAAGTACATCTGTCACTCAAGACAAACACTGCCCTCATGTTGAGGCTTGGGAGGAACCACAAAACACAAAGCAGCATTATAAAATATTCAATGCATTTACTCTCCCATCTCGTCAGGAATTGAACATTGGAGTATACTTGGAGGGTAAAGTTGATTTGTTTTCTTCAGTAACACCCCTGCTCTCTAAATAGCACTGGTTTCTATTTAAAGGAGAGACCAAACTGAAGTCATATCCTGTAATACATTCCTTGTCTCTTTGCGTTCTGTTACAGCTCATTGCTCTTGCAAGCAAGCAATAGCAAATCCAAGCTGTGCTGAGATGCCAGGGGGAGAGGGGTGTTAACTCTTTCTGGTCAAGTTAGGAGTTTATATTGCTCAGAAATTGACAAAAACATGAGTCTTTAAATGTTCTCTCACGGTAGGTACTCTTTGAAACCAATGTGTTATATTTTGTAGACTCAGAACGTTTAATTTATGAAGTCAGTTTTGCTTGGCTATGGTGTGTCAAGTTACTAAATGAGCTGTCACTTGGTTTCCAAATCTATAAATGTGTTTTATGAATTTTTTCTATTTTTTTCATATTTCTAAAAGTCTCACCTAATCAAGAATGTCTAGGACATATATTCTTTTCTGTGATCACATAAGCAATCATCAAATATTGGTAAGCTAGGGGTATATGTATGTTTGTATGACATATAAACTAACAAATAAATCATGATTTAAGACCAGTGCTAGGGACCAGTTCTGGACTTTAGTGATTCATTCAGTGCTGAGGTGGGACACATAGTCAGATGAAGGCCAAAAACTTATACTCTCTGGCCTTGTGTTAATAAATGGTGGTTTCCTACTATTCTGTGGCTAAATGCTGATAATTTCTGATAATAAACTCCTGCTGGCAGCAGCAGGGGATAAGAAGAAAGAAGGCATAATTGCTAGAGATCTTTTCTCTCTGGCTCAAAGATCTCTCTCTGGCTAGGCAAGAGGTTTGTAACTCATTAACTCTTTGTTAGCCAGAGAGAAAAGAAAAGAAGAGAAAGAAAGAATGAAGGGGTAAAAGAGACGATTCGCTCACACAGAAACACTCATCCATCCTGGATGAAACAGAAAAAGAGGTCCCATTTACTTTATATACATACATGCATACACATATACACACATTTGGTTGATGAGCAAAAGTTCCATAGAGCAAGCTCAAACAATTGCATACAAACACATAAACATATTTGATGGATAGAACAAAGCTCCATAGAGCAAGCTCCAATCAACCTTTATTCATGCACAGAGGGAAAAAAACCCATACATTCTGGATAAAGCTGAAGAAAGCCACTCCCTCATTTATTTTTGGTTCTTAGTTCTTATATTCTCTCAGGATAATTGATCACGTGATTTTCTAGACATCTTTACATTCTATAAGTTCATAGTAAGTTTAAAGCAAAAGTTCATGTCATAAATTGATAAAGAGATACAGCAGAAATGTTTACATCTTTCCATTAAGACTAGTTTTATCTATCTTTTAGATCCATAAGCTCATTATAAGTTTAAAGCAATAATTTTTATGTAATTACTTAGCATGGTTTTGTCAAGAGATGAATCATCTTTCTTGTGTCTCATTAGTTTTGAAGTTTGGTATAGATAAACTAGTCAATATTTTATTTTCTGTGTTTGTACCTACAACAAATTGTCCATTCTCAATTTATGATCTTTAGTTACCAGATAATGGTCTCCTACCTAACTTAAAAGTAATGTTTTCCCTGGTCATAAATTTGTTCCAAGCCTGCTTTCTCATCCTAGTGCAACTATCCTATGACACATAAAGGTTTACAGAACATTATTTGCAGCTTTTAGAGAACTGGCAATTACTTGTATAAATTTAGGAATTTTATAAAATCATTATTAGGAATTATGAAATCATCAATTTGTCTACAGAGCATTACATGAAAATGCATCTTCATGTTGCTCTGCAGAAAATCTGCCCCATAGGGTAGAATAATGCCCAGAATCATTAGACTATGTAATAGTGACAGGAAAGACATATCAGTAACAAGAAGTAATCCTGGGGTGAAGTCTCTTGGGACCTTGCCTCAGAGCTTACCCATCGCAGGCCATGCAAAATGGTGGACTGTCTCCAGAAAAGTCACTTGAATGCCTTTAGTCTTTCCTAGATGGCTCCTGACATACTAGGTCTGAATTAAAACTCTTTAGAGGGCTGGAGAGATGGCTTGGCTGTTAAGAGCATTTGATGCTGTTGCAGAGGGTTCAATACCCAGAACCCACATGGTGGTTCACAATTGTCTGTAACTCCAGTTCTAGTGAATCCAATTCCCACTTCTAGCCTCCATGGTCATCAGGCATGAATGTAGTGCACAAATACATACACAGGCAAAATATCCATATATATATATATATATATATATATATATATATATATATATATATATATACACACACACACACACATATATATATAAAATCTAATAATCTAGCAAAAATTTAAAGACTAATAAGAGAAGTGTTAGTTTTGACTAGATTCAAACATCTCCACCACACTAAAACATGAAGCCATGACTGGTTTGTTGAGAAGTTGAATTCCATCTGGCCTACAGAGGTTTGCAGGCCAAGTCTCTAAAGGACAGCAATTTCTTGTCATTTAAATTGTCAGAATTGGCATGCATGTCACACAGTTGCTTCCTTGTGCTTTTTCTCTGAGTTTGTACTGTTATTGTTGCTGTTTTGAGCCAGGGAAGGAAGAGTGGTATAAGATTTGGAAGTCAGAGCCTTGATAATGAATGAAGAAGTCTCGACCTGATGCTGCTTCCCCCAAATCTATTCTGACATGTAATTGATTAGAACAATACCCCATTTCCATGCTTCTTGAGCACAGATCTCTAATCAGCTTTTAAGTTAGTAAACTTTTAGAAAAACTTAGTGAAAAAAAAAATACGAGAAAGTTGCCACATACCCTCCCAAAGGCAAGTGCACACACCTTCCATTGCCAACACAAGCACCAGAGTGGTACATTTGCCACACAATAAGTCTACTGTGACACGTTACACCTACAGCCGAAAGTGTACACAGGGATTCACTTTTTATATTAAATTTTGTGCAAATGTATAATGGCACGCATCCATTCACCAATAGAGCGTCAAAGAGAAAAGGCATACCTGTAACATCCTCTGTATGCAAACTATTCATCTCTCTCCCCCATATAAAGCCTGGGAAACACTGACCTTCTGATTTTCTCCTTAATTGTGCTTTTCTCAAGATGCCCTATTGCTGGAATCACAGAATGTGTAGTACTTTCAGATGGGTGTCTTGCACCAGAAGATATACACTGAGTTGTCCTCTGTGCCCTTTCTCTTTTAAGCATATTTTAAGGCATGTATGTGGGGTGGGGGAATGGGAGAAGTTGTACTTGGGGAATGCCAGCATGCACATACTATCCCAAATACCACAGTGATCAGAGAACTATCTCTCAGAATTGGTTCTCTCCTTCCACCACAGGTTATGGGATCAAATTCATGTGGTCAGGTTTGCACTGCAAACATTTACCAAATGATCTACCTCATAGGCCCCCTCCCTGACTTTTCACACTAGATTTCTTTATAGAATGGAGTAATAATCCATTATTACAAGTTTGGATGTTACGAGTTTAATCTTATCTATTCTGTTAATTTACATCTTGATTGCC
>NW_022196906.1:81425214-81439535 GCF_008632895.1 Mastomys coucha | reverse complement strand
CTGCATTTCCATCAGCAGTGTATGATCCTCCCCTGCATTTCCATCAGCAGTGTATGATCCTCCCCTGCGTTTCCATCAGCAGTGTATGATCCTCCCCAGTGTTCCCCCTTCCCACCAGGACATGTCAGTGGTATGGATTTGGTCATTTGGATTATCAGGTTAGGCTCTCACTGTAGCTGATAATTTCCCAATGGCATCTTTCACGTGCCTTTCACATGTGTCTCTCTGGAATATCCCTAAGAGCATTTTTCACATGCTTTTCACATGAGTTTCTGTGTCTTTTTTGTTGAGGTATTTATTCAGGCCTTCCTTTTAACTAGGTTATATATTTTGTTATTTTTTACTTCTAAGATCTCTTTGTACAGTTTGAATAAAAGATGTTTATTAAATATAATTTTGCAAATGTTTTCCATCTGTTGATAGCATGTCTCATCTTTTTATTTTTTTGAAATTTTATTTTAATTAGATATTTTCTTTATTTACATTTCAAATGTTATTCCCTTTCCTGGTTTCCCCTCCAAAAGTCCCCTACCCCATGCCCCTTCCCCCTGTTCACAAACCCACCCATTTCTCCTTCCCTGTCCTGGCATTCCCCTATACTGGGGCATCTAGCCTTCATAGCACCAAGGGCCTCTCCTCTCATTGATGTTCCAGAAGGCCATCCTCAGCTACATATGAGGCTGGAGCCATGGGTCCCTCCATGTGTACATTTTTGTTGGTGGTTTAGTCCCTGGGAGCTCTGAGGGTACTGGTTGGTTCATCCTTGTTGTTCCTCCTATGGGGCCGCAAACCCCTTCAGCTCCTTGGGTCCTTTCTCTAGCTCCTCCATTGTGGACCCTATGCTCAGTCCACTAGTTGGCTGAGAGCATCCACCTCTATTTGTCAGGCACTAGCAGAGCCTCTCAAGATACAGCTATATCAGGTTCCTGTCAGCAAGCACTTGTTGGCATCCACAATAGTGTCTGGGTTTGGTAACTATATGGGATGGATCCCCAGGTGGGGCAGTCTCTGGATGGCCTTTCCTTCAGTCTCTACTCTACACTTTGTCTCTGTATCTTCAAATTGCAAAGCTTCTGTAAGGCAAAGGACACTGTCAATAGGACAAAACAGCAACCAACAGATTGGGAAAAGATCTTTACCAAGCCTACATCTGATAGAGGGCTAATATCCAATATATACAGAGAACTCAAGAAGTTAGACTCCAGAGAAACAAATAACCCTATTAAAAATGGGGTACAGAGCTAAACAAAGAGTTCTCAACTGAGGAATATTGAATGGCTGAGAAGCACCTAAAGAAATGTTCAGCATCCTTATTCATTGGGGAAATGCAAATCAAAACAGCCCTGAGATTCCACCTCATACTGGTCAGAATGGCTAAGATCAAAAACTCAGGTGACAGTAGATGCTGGAAAGGTTGTGGAGAAAGAGGAACACTCCTTCATTGCTGGTGGGATTGCAAGCTGGTATAACCACTCTGGAAATCAGTTTGGCAGTTCCTCAGGAATTGGACATAGTACTTCCTGAGGAGCCAGCTATACCACTCCTGGGCATATACCCAGAAGATACTGCAACATGTAATAAGGACGCATACTCCACTATGTTCATAGAAGCCTTATTTATAATGGCCAGAAGCTGAAAGCAATCCAAATGTCCCTCAACAGAGAAATGGATACAGAAAATGTGGTATATTTACACAATGGAGTACTACTCAGCTATTAAAAGCAACGAATTCATGAAATTCTTAGACAAATGGATGGAACTAGAAAATATCATCCTGAGTGAGGTAACCCAATCACAAAAGAACACACATGACATGCACTCACTGATAAGTGGATATTAGCCCAGAAGCTAGAAATACCCAAGATACAATTCATAGATGACATAAATCCCAAGAAGGAAGACCAAAGTGTGGATACTTCAATCCTTCTTAGAAAGGGGAACAAAATACCCATGGGCAGAGATATGTCTATCTTTCTAGTACTGTCTTTTACAATGAGGAAATTTCAATGTTGATGAAGCCTAGCTTCAGATATTGCCATACTCAAGGTCATGTAAGATTTCTCTTGCACTACCTCCTAGTAATATTGCATTTTTTTATTTTTACATCTAGATCTCTGATCCAATTTTTTTCTCCAAATTCTGTGAGGGGCATAAGGTGTGTATCTAGCTTCACTGTTTCACATAATGGATGTCCAGTTATTTGAGACCATTTTTTATTATTTGGGGTATACTTTATATTAATAATCTGTAATCAAATCCATGATGATAAGACCTTATATATTTAATACAGTGTGTGTTACCCTTGTACAAATGGAAAAATATACTCAAGTTTCTAGTCTAATATGGCTGATCATTTCTGTTAAATGCCAACCCAACACAGAAAACCAGGATAGTTTTTTTTTTCCAATACATTCTCTACATCTATATAGACATATAGAGAGAGAATAGCCATGACATTTATTTGCTTCACCACAATGTCTTTGCACTAGATTTCTGAGCTCCCTATCCTGTTCCAATCACTCACTCTATCATAAATAACATACTGTCTTTATTTGCATCATTTTAACCCAAGTCTTTAAACTGGGTGGTGTCAGACTTCTAACTTCGTTCTTCAGTGTTGAGTTGGCCATTCTTGGCCTTTTGTCTCTCCAGGCAAACTTTAGTATCAGTTTGTCAAATAGCCATGAAATGGCTTCCCTGGCAACCTTAATATGCTATTAAGGTTGCATTGAAGCTATTGATCAACATAGAAAGGATGGACATTTTGACAATATTGTCTCATTTTCTGTGCAGTTCTGATGTCTTTCATTCACTTAGCTATTCTTTGACACACTTCATCAGTTTTATCATTTCTTCATGTACTATGTGTGTCAGATTTTATTTGAGAGAAGGAAGGCGCTAAACTAAGTGGTAATGTGTTCTGAGTTTTACATCCTGCTTGTTTCTTGCTGTTTTCTGAGAGAGCACTTGACCTTTGCTTTATTTTGATTTTGTTTTGGGTATTAAGGATTGAACATGGAGTTCTATGGATAAGGTGAAGTGACAGAGCTTTGAAAATATCACTACTATTACCTTATGTATATGAGTGTTGTATCTGTGTACATGCATGTATATCACCTGTGTGACTGATGCTCATGGAGGACAGAAGAACGTATCAGAGTCCCTAGAACTGGAATTACAGGCAGTTGTAAGTCGCCATATGGATGCTGAGAATTGAACACTATTCCTTCAAAAAAGAGTCAGTGCTCTTAACTGTTGAGCCATATCTCTAGCCCCACCAACTGACTGTTGTCTACTAACATTATATTCTGACTGCTTGCTAATTGATTCCAAGGTTGTGATTTGGGAGTACTTTTGACTATTCTTTCAAATTTTCTACATGGATATTTTTTCATATTCATTATATGAGCTACAAATAGATTTTTTTCTTTCCAATATGTGTACCTGTAGTGGTTAGAATATGCTTGGCCCATAGGACCTGGCACTTTTAGGAAGTGTGGCCTTATGGGAGAAGTGTAGCCTTGTTAGAGGAAGTGTGTCATTTTTGTGGGTAGGCTTTGGAGTCTCTGCCTATGCTCAGGTTCCACCCAGTGTGGAATGAGAGCCTCCCCTGGCTGCCTACAGAAGACAATCTCTTTCTGGTTGCTTTTGTATCTGTGTGCAGAACTCTCAGCTCTTTCTCCAACCTCAAGTTTGCCTGCACGCTGCCATGCTTCCCACCATGATGATAATGGACTGAACCTCTGAAACTGTAAGCCAGCCCCAATTAAACGTTGTCCTTTAAAAGAGTTGCCTTAGTTGTGGTGTCTCTTCACAGCAATAAAACATTAACAAAGACAATACTTTTCCTTAATTTCTCTGATTGCATTGCTAGAACTTGTAATATAAGACTGAAGAGCAATGGTAAAGGGGTAATTTTGTCTTTTGCAAAAAATGAAAAGAAGCTCATTTCCCATCATTACATACAATGTTAGCTACAGAATTTTTGTAGCTACTCTTTACAAAATCAAGATTTCCTCATCTATTCCTAATTTGGGGAGTGCTGGATTGTGTTAAGTGTTTTTCTCTATTGACCAGTATGTTTTGACACTTTCCTTCTTTAGCCTGTTGATATGGTGAGCTGCATCAATTAATTTTCAGATATTTAATGAACTTTTTATTTTTTTGGATCTTTTCTTAGATGTCTTATTTGTTTTGTATAGTAGGGATTGAACTTGGGGAGGGGGGTTGTACACATCAAGTACATGCTCTGCCACACCTCCACTCTTATCATTGGCTTGATCTGCAAAAATTTTAATATATTTACACACAAACACACACACACACACATATATATATACAAGTGCACAATTATGCAGATATGTACATATGCATGTACATACACATATGCATGTGCTCATGTACACATACATACACACACAGACATACTCATTCATGAACATGCATGTATGTATACATACAAACAGAGTTAAGAGAGATATTGATATTAGTTTTCTATTTAAAAGTATAATTTCTTGTTTTTGTTTTCAGGGCAGTGTTGAGTCCATGCTCCTACATAATGAAAACTATCACTTTTATCTGTTTCTCAATAAAGGAAACTTTTTCAAGTATATGGAATTCCCTGGCCCACCAAATAACACAACAATTTTTCTACTATTCATCCATCATTTTCAATAACAGCTTCTAAACTTCTGCTTTTTATAATGAGAAAAATCCAAGAATTGAATATGAATCTTCCTCTTACTTAACAAGCAAAAAAAAAAAAAAAAAAAAAAAAAAAAAAAAAAAAAAAAAAAAAAAAAAAACAAGTTTTGGAAATTTTGGTCATTTCCAAAATGTTTTAGAGGCCTTGTTTCTTCTTTTCAGGAAAGTTTTCCCATGACTTCTGTAGTTAGTGGGATGTGGTATCTAATACTTTGTCATAGACTTTCAATTATTTCTTATAAATGTATTTGAATATCATCCATGCTTCTAACTACAAGCCAGTGTTCCTTTTTGTCGATGCTTTTGAGTCTCACATAAGTATATTAGTTCATCGTTACCAAGGGCTATCTGAAAAGATTGACAAGCTTTGTAAAATATCCTTTTCAAGAAATTGCTTTTGTTAAGTCTAGAAAATAGTAAGGAGACATCTACTTCTTGGCATTATAGAACTTTCTGTCAGTTTAATACAATAAAATGTCAAGGGTTTTTTATTTTTAAGTGTGTGTGTGTGTGTGTGTGTGTGTGTGTGTGTGTGTGTGCACATGCACGTGCTCATGCATGTGCTTTTGAGTGCAAGTGACTGCAGAAGCCAGATCCATAACCAAATAAGCAACTAATAAAAATAGTTCAAATAGGGCTGGAAAGATGGCTCAGCAGTTAAGGGTTCTGGTTGTTCTTTGTCTTAGTTAGGGTTTTTCTACTTTGAACAGATACTATGACCAAGGCAACTCTTATAAGGACAACATTTAATTGGGGCTGGCGTACAGGTTCAGAGGTTCAGTCACTTATCATCAAGATGGGAGCATGGCAGCATCCAGGAGGGCATGGTGCAGGAAGAGCTGAACATCTTCATCTGAAGGCTGCTGGCAGAATACTGGCTTTCAGAGAGCTAAGATGAGGGTCTTAAAGCCCATCCCCTCAGTGACACACCTAATAGTCACTAGGTAACTAACAGGGCCACACCCTCTAATAGTGCCATTCCCTGCATCAAGCATATACAAACCATCACACTCTTCAAGAGGACTCATCTTTCAAGCCCAGCACCACATGGCAGCTCCCACTGTCTGCAACTCCAGCTCTAGAGAATCTGGCACTCTCATACAGCCATGCATACAGGCAAAACTTCAATGCACATAAAAGTAAATCTGTTTTAAAAAAAAAATAGCTCAGATACAGAATTAGAAAGAAGCCAGTCTTTGCCTTTACTTATTATTTTTTAACTTTATTACTTAGTGCTGGTGAGGATGGGACCCAGGGCCTTGTGCATGCTAAGCAATTGTTTTACCATTAGACTTCACTCCCTGCCTTTAATAGGCAATTTTTTAAAGCCAAAAAATACTTTTACATTTATCATCTTGCTCTTGACATTTGGCTTTTATGATCTACACCTGGATCCCAATGATATAACCATTGCTTCCTTACTTGCATTTTTCATGTTAGGACTAAGGATTTATAGTGTCTCCTCAGACTTCTGTTCATGTCTCCAAAGTTTGCAATAGCCAGGATAAGGTCATAGGAAGAAGAGATCCTGAGGACACTTTCTCAAAAGCCAGAGTTAGTAGGGTGGAGCAGGGTTATCACTGTCCTTTCCATGGTGAAGAAACTGAAGCAAATAGAGGTCTAGTGGACACTGGAAGTTTAAAGCAGATCTTAACTGATCTTTCTTTCCCTATACTTCACTCCCTACCTTTAACTTCTGTGTTTTAATGCTGAGTTCTTTACTTAGAAGGAACAGAAATCTATCTAGATACAGTGACATAAAATAAGTCATTTTTCAAAAGACCAAAAGATGACCAAAAAGTCAGCACCACCAGAGAGAAAAATGAAAACTAAAACCAGGATAAGTAATCACCTTATATCTGTTGGAGTAGTTACTACTACTACTACTACTACTACTACTACTACTACTACTACTGAATGCCATAAAGACAGCAGGTGTTGGCAATAGTGTGACAAGGGGCCCTTTGTACACTATTGGTGGAGATATAGATGAACACAACCACTGCTGTGGAGCATAATACAGATATCCATCAAAAACTAAGAAAGAAGCTGCCACAGGATCCAGCAGTTCCCTTACTGGAGTGTATCCAAAGGAAATTAAGTTTATTGCAGTGATGTTCATCTTCATTGTGATACAATTCACAACTGCTCAGACACAGACCCAACCTAAGTGCCCATCAGTGGACAAGTGCCTAAGAGAATGTGGTCCTTATATACAATAAAATACCAATTAGCCATGAAAGAACAAAGGACTCTTATTTGCCAAAACATGAAGAATCTGGAAGATGTGATGTTATGTAGAATAAGCTAGGCACAGCAATACAAAAGGGCATATCTCACATGAGTATAAAGTCAAATTTATCTTATAAAAATAATACAATAGGGCTGTCAAGATGGCTCAGCGGGTAAGAGCACTGACTGCTCTTCCTAAGGTCCTGAGTTCAGATCCCAGCAACCACATGGTGGCTCACCACCATCCGTGATGAGATGTGAAGCACTCTCCTGGTGCATCTGAAGACAGCTACAGTGTATTACACTGGAGCAAGTGGGGGTTGGAGCGAACAGGGCCGGAGCGAGCGAGGCCGGCAGAGGTACTGAGTTCAATTCCCAGCAGCCACACACATGATGGCTCATGGCCATCTGTACAGCTACGGTGTACTCATACACATAAAATAAATAAAATAAATCATTAAAAAAATAGTAAAATGGTAGTTACTGAAGTTGAAGTGTCTAAAAGTGTTACTGTCTAAAAGAACACAATTCTCAATTAAATAGGAGAAATATATTCCAGACATTTATTGTACAATATGGTGAGTATAAAATCAATTGCAGATTACATTCTTAAAAATTCTCAGTGAATATATCTAAAATGTTCTCATAATAACTATGTGATATAACACATACATTAAGAAACAAGATCAAGTCGTTCTACAATGACTATATGTATTTTAAAGTATTAAATTCTACATAGTAAATACATACAATGTATCTCTCAATATGAGTAATAAAATGTTTAATGATAAGATTTTAATAGATTTTATTTCAGAAGCATTGACTGAGAGCCACTTAAGAGTTGGGACCCTAGACTGGGATGATGGATCAGTCAATAAAGTGCTTGCCATCAAGCATGATGCCTGGAGCCTGTGTCCCCAGTACCCATGTAGAAAGCTAGCCACTGTAGAGAACACTCTGTAATCCCAGTACTGTGGAGGCAGAGACGGTAGGCTCTTGCTGGGTGATCAGTCAGACAACCAATGGTTATAACTGCTAATAAGAGAAGGAAAATAAAGAACACCCTAACAGGTAAGACAAAGCTACAGTTATGTCTAAAGGACGAAGAGATCACTGGGGGATGGAAGGAAGAGGGACATGAGGATGAGGATCACACAGAGATTGTATTAATTACATTTCTCATTGCTGTGACAGCATCCCAGAAAAAAAGACATATTGAGAAAGGAAAGTTTTACTTGGGTTCACAGTTTGAGAAGAAATGTAATCCATCCTGACAGGGAAGGCTTGGCAGTAGTAGTGTCAGGTAACTGGTTACAATGGTTCCTGAGTCAGGAAGCAGAGAGCAATGGATGCTTGTCTTCCATTTGCCTACTTCTTTTCAATCAGCCCATGGGGTGACATTACTCTTACTCAGATCTTCCTCCTTCTGTGACACCTTTCTGAAATCATCTTCATAGACACTCAGAGATATGTCACCATGTGATTCTAAGTCCAGGCAAGGGGACAGTGAAGGTTAGCCACCACAGAGGTCAGTCGTGAAGCACTGTGAATTCTTGGGATGTCAGGTGGCTACGTAGAACTGGGGGCCAACAAGGGACAGCTTGAAGCAGTGGGTGGGAGAAGATGGGATTATGAACTGGCTCGTGGGCCCTGACTCTGGATGATGATGGGAACCATTTGTTTTGTAAAGATGTTTCTAGCAGCAGTAATGGTAGTAGATTGTTGAGATGCAATTAAGGCTAGGAAATAAGTTAAAAGACTAAATAAGGCTTCAATACAGAAAATGAGGTGGGACTGGAACTGGGGCATATGATAGGTGGAGAAGGTGTTGACTCGAGACATTCAAAAAGGACCTGAAGGAAAGAGACCAGGGTCCTACTTTTGTTTGTTTGTTTATTGAGACAGGGTTTCTCTGCGGTAGCCTTGTCTACTCTAGAATTCACTTTTTATACCTGGTTGGCCTTGAATTCACGGAGATCTGCCTGCCTCTGCCTCCTGAGTGCTGAAATTCAAGGCATGCACCACCACCGGCTGGCACAGGGTCCTACATCTTATCTCCTCAAATGTCTTCGAATCCAGACATAGGTCCAGAAAGTCACTAATCTCTTTCTATGAGCATCTTACTATTGCTGTGCACAGTGGATGAGAAGCAGCAAGGGTGGAATTCAGCTTCCTGATTAGCATCTGTCTTAGTTAAGGTTTCTATTGCTGTGACAAAACACCATGACCAAAAAGCAGGTTGGGGAGGAAAGGGTTTATTCTCCTTACACTTCCAAATTATTGTTCATCATCAAAGAAAGTCAGGACAGGACTTCACACAGGGCAGGAACTTGGAGGCAGGATCTAATGAGGAAGCCATCATGCTGCTTGCTCCTCATGGCCTGATTCTCATGGCTTGCTCAGCCTGCTTTTAGTAGAGTCCAGGGATGGCACCCCCCACCATGGCTTGGGACCTCCTGGTCAATCACTAATTAAGAAAGTGCTCTACAGGCTGGCCCACAGACCACTTTCATGGAGGATATTTCTCAATGAGCTTCCTGCCTGTCAGATGACTACAGTTTGTGTCAAATTGACATAAATCTAGCCAGCACGGCATCTATGGAAAAGTATTTTAAAAATTCTCCAGCCTCCATCCAAGACATTCAGGCCCCCTAACCCCTTTGCCCTTTAACCTCTAACCTCCTAGCCCATTCTTCCATTCTTCAAGATATGAGAGCAGGGTGGAAAGACATGGGGACAAAGAGATCAGCAGTTGGTGGGCTTATCAGCAGGACTCACATGAAGTGCACATGGGCCCAAGCTTTACCAACTCTCACTTTGCAGAAAAGGAACGAGGTCTCTACAGGTTTCTTGATTTTCCTACCTATGACCAATAGCAAGGATAGGGACAAGCCCTTTGGCTCTGCTTGGCCCCTCTGCCTGTTTTGGTGGCCTTCTCTAGCCTATTTCAAAGGCCTTCTAGCACATTGCACTTGCATAATTTGGGTCTAGGGCTGAAAAGTAGATGCCTGTTACCACCTCCCTAAGAAGTCTAGAAAACTGGTTCCTGCTTATTCCAAGTGTAGCTTAATCTCAGTCCTAACAACTTCATGCCAACCAGCATTTTATTTCTACTACAACTGTAAGGGCCAAGAAGACACACTAAGAGTTAGGACTATGCTAGACCAGACTCATAGGTGACATCATCCAACTCCATCTGCGTTCTCAGACACTTCAAGAGCCTCGTGTAAGGTTTCTGGTCTGTTTCTAAGAAGAAGAAAACCTGGGTATTTTCAGGTCAAATGATGAAGAAGCCCCAGGAGGAGAAGGACTAGCAAAGCCCCCTCAGCGCTGGCTTTCCACAAGCAGGAGAGCCTACCAGGGCAGAAGATCCAGGCCTGATGAAACATGTCAACCTCCTTAGAAATGACGCTGAGAGCAACTTACCATAACTGGTAACAGCTGAGACACACTACCACCTGACCAAAAATCCCAGCACATGGTTCCTAGCCTCCTCCTGTGTATGAGTGTGTGTCTGTCTGTCTGTCTGTCTGTGTGTCTCTGTGTGTGTAATGGGGTGGGCTTGGGGCTAGAGCATGTAAAATCTACTGAGAGACAAAGCTACAAATCCCGCTAACCAGGTCAAACTGATAAGAGGTTCCATGTGGAATCCTTAAGCCAGATAAATGGGTCTCAATTGGAAGCATTTATTAACAGCCTCCATCTTGGCTGCTATGTCAACTCCATGTTTAGTACCAAGAGCAACTATAAAAAGCACCGGAAGTTTCACTTAACTTCTGCCTCTGGCACCCAAAAGCCTAGACCATTCCCCTGAAGACACTGAATCAGGATTCCACAAGTTTGCTTTCCAGGTCGCCCTCCTTCCTGCTCTGAGAGGATTCGCACAGTCTGCCCCCCTGCCTAATGCAGGCTAGTGAGCCCACGCTCTAATGTGTCAGAGCTACGTGAATTTGAGAGGGTGTCTTCTTGTCAGCATAAGCAGTCCGTTTCATGGCAATGGTCAGCTTCCTGGTTAAGGAGGGCTGGAATATCTTCTTTTTCAGCCTCGTTTTCATCCTCATTTCCAACATCCATTTAGTTGTTTTGACCTTTGTGAACTGTTAATTCGCTTATAAAAGCAAATTATATATCCCAAAGCAGTCCCTGTTAAAGCTACTTCCTGATCTAAAACATTCCCTAAAAGCCCCTAAATTTGCCTTTGAGTTTCTGATTTTTTTTTCCCTACCTCCAGAAGTCTCTTTAGTCCCCAGAGCCCATATTCCAATGCGTGGTCTCAGGAGCCAAACAAAGTGTAGCAGGTGAAAGGCCACCCACCCGTAAGATGTGTGTGTGCGCGCGACAGGGTGAGGGGAGAAGGCAGGGGGGAGCCACCTGCTGCAGTAGGTGCTGAGCCCTTTCAGTCTCTGGATTGCTAAGTACACAGTGGGAAACACTGTTCTCTTTCTCCTGTAGAAAATGGTGCTGATGTTGTTACAAACATACACAGCCCACCTGTTTAAGTCTCTGTCTCCTTGACAAAGAAATCCATCCCCATCAGAAGCCAACCCCCACAGTTCAGCAGAGCCTCCCTGTTTTCATTTGTTTAACTACAAGGCTCCCTCCCCACAACACCCAGCAGCCTATCAGGGAGAAAGGATTTTTAGAAATCTAACAAATAGGCAAGTCCGTCCTTGGCTCACAGACACAGAACTCCTGTTTGTACAAAAAGGAAAGAGTCTATATTCACACCTGCATGTGTTTCTATCCTATCCGTTTAAATGGATTTTGTGGAGAAGTAACCTGATTCCTGATATAGTTGATTATAACTAGAATTTTATGTGGCAGAATTAATGTCCGAACAGTCCAAAAAAATATTCCATAATGATATTTAATTTCATTCTGATGGGAGGAAGCCTGGAGGCACAGTGGGTCAGAGAGTGACTGGAAGGAGGGGGAGGGAGTTTCACTAAGATTGTTATCTATTCTTCCTTTAGATGTTTGGAAGAAATGACTAGCAGGACTCTATGCCGGAGACCACTCAGATGACTCTGCTAGTCAATTCTTCCAAACATCTAAAGGAAGAATAGATAACAATCGCACCGAAACTTGTCATACAAGGAAACACGAACGTTTTCCAATGTGCTTATGAGGAGCAGCATAACCTAGATAACAAAGCTTGACAATATTTGAAAAGTAAGGTATGTCCCAATCTGTTTCAAGAACAGAAATACAACAAAACAAAACAAAACCAAAACAAAACAAAACCAAAACAACATTGAAATGGTTAGGCAGCATATAGGAAAAAGATGATCTTGGCCCTTAATTCACATTAATTTGAAGCACATTATTGATTTAACTATAAAAGCACTAAAAATGATTTAGCTATGCAACATAAATGTAGAATATTTACTGATCATTGCAAGGCAAATATTTCTTTCTTTCCTTCTTTCATTCTCCCTTTCTTTCTTTCTTTCTTTCTTTTTTTTTTCAAGGCAGGGTTTCTCTGTGTAGCCCTGTCTGTCCTGGAACTCACTCTGTAGACCAGGCTGGCTTCAAACTCAGAAATCTGCCTGCCTCTGCCTCCCAAGTGCTGGGATCAAAGGAGTACACCACCACTGCCTGGCCAAGGCAAATATTTCTTAAACAAGGCATAAAAATATGAAAAGAGAACAACTTTATTTATTATTAAATATAATAGTCTTATCAAACGATAGCATTAAAAATGAAAAGCTATAGAAAGGAAGAATTTCTCAATGCATATGTCTTCCCAGACTTACTCAAAATGCACATAAAGAATTACTGAAGATCATTGAGATAGCTCAGTGGAAAAAGGCATTCCTCACCAAACCTGGTGACCTGAGTTCAGTCCCCTGGGAACCACATGATGGAAGGAGAAAACAACTCTGCCAGTTGTCCTTTGACCTCCATTTGCACCTCCAAATCAATAAATATGAAAACAAAAACATTGATGCATAATGAGAAAAGGTAAACAAAGTTTTAGTAGGCAAAAGCCATGAAAAGACAAAATGGAGATTCAGAAAAGATCAACAAAAAAATTTTAAATGGCTTCAATACCAATTGCCTGTAGGAAAGTGTAAATTAACCCCTTGGTGACCTCCTGACAGATGATCTCCTGACAGATTTCCCAGACAGGCTAACATGGTTTTTATAGGATAACACCAAGAGTCAGAAGGATGGGGATGGAACAACTAGAGTTCACAAGCAATAGTGTTAGGCACAAGCATTCGGGAAAGTTAATTTGTGAGATCTGTTCAAATTAAAAACGAAAAGCTCCTGTGATCTAGTAATTCCACTTTTAGGTATTTACCATAACAAAATGAGGTCACTTGTCATCTGGAAACAAGAGCCAAGTGTTCCAACAGTATTTTATATCATATGTATGTTGTAACCCCAACTAGAAGCAACTCAAATAACTATCAATAGAATGGATTAATCGTGACATGTTTATATGGTGAGATGTTTTACAATAGGAAAAAATGAGCTGTCATATGCAATAATAATGACTATTTTGCAGAAGTTATGTTGCAGGATATCTGATTACACGATGAATCCTACTGTGTTATTTACTGCAAAAAGCTGGTTTTAGTTGCGTGGCTGAGCTTTAGCACACCTTTAATCCAAGAGCTTTCTGCTTGAATATTGTAATCGGGATTAAAGAAAGTCAACCATAGGTCAAGAGGTGGAGCAAGCAATTAGTTGAAACCAGTTGACAGGAAGTGAACATAGGATCATTAAGAAAAGAACAGAGAGAGTAAGAGGGAGTCAGGATGGAAAGAGAGGTGCACAGGAAATAGAAGGGAGGGACATTCAGTTTGAAGAAGATTTTTTTGAGATGGTATGAGGGGGGGCATTGTTTCTTGGACATCAGTTGATGAGGCTGGGTGCTTTCCCTGCCTCTCTGAGCTAGCAGGCTTTTACCCCAGCATCTGGCCCCAGGGTCTTCAAGGGTAAAACTCAAATGATTGAGATGTTGTTAAAAAAAAAATTATATTGAACTCAGAAGTTAGTACAAAAAATGACACTGTATTCCTACACTGAGCATCACTTTCTGGTGATTGTGATGCTGTAATAGAACACTCTGACCAAATGCAACTTGGGGAAAAGTGTTTATTTGGCTCACAGGTTACAGTCTATCACCAAAGCAAGAACTTGAAGCAGGAACCATGAGGAATGCTGCTCTCATGGCTTTCTCAGCTTGCTTTCTTATATAACACAGCTACCTGACCGAGAATAGATCCATCAACTGTGGGCTGGGTCTTCCCATATCAATTATTGGTCGAGAAAATGCCCCCACACAAGGCTGCACAGTCCAGACTGATGGAGGAAATTCCTCAGTTAAGGTTCCTCCTTTCTAGGTGACCCTAGTTTGTGTCAAGTTGACAAAA